>NC_000079.6:5032500-5117500 GCF_000001635.26 Mus musculus
GCCCTATAATCCACAGGGCCAAGGCATCATTGAAAGAGCTCATCGTACTTTGAAACAATTCTTGCAAAAACAAAGAGGGGGAATAGAGGCTATGACGCCAAAGATGGCTCTATCCCTTACAATATTTACTCTTAATTTTTAAAAAATTGGATGATGCTGGGAGATCACTAGCTGGAAGGCATGGACAATTGCCTCAATCGCCCAATGAAATGGTCAAATGGAAAAATGTCCTTGATAATAAATGGTATGGCCCAGATCCCATATTAATCAGATCCCATATTAATCAGATCCCATATTAATCAGATCCCATATTAATCAGATCCCAGGGAGCTATTTGTGTTTTTCTGCAGGGTGAAGATAATCCACTTTGGTTGACTGACAAGGACCGTGAAAGAGCAAGATGAATCTCAAGATGATCCTGTTATCCTTACTCCTGATGATTGAGACCGGGATAAGTATGCTTTTGTGGGCCATAGTAAGATCATGGCCAGTACCCTTACTGGTACATTCCAATTGTTCTACCTTGCCTTTGTTTTTTTGCAACTGAATATTTTTAAAGAAAAAGATTATTTCTAATTGGGCAGATCCCATTTACCAAAATAAAGTGAGCTCTGGAAACACCATTACAAGATGGCGCTGGCTACCACTGGCCACCACCCATGATTATGGGTAAACATCCAATGTGAATTTTTTTGCCGAGTCACTGCCTGGCCCGTCACATATTAATGAGGTACTGGTAGCATAATCAATCAGGTATGGACACATCACTCCTAGGGCTATATAAGCAGAGCCATTTCTGAGCTCGGGGGTCTTTTCACCTCTGGAATTGAACTCTCCCAATAAACGTGTGCAGAAGGATCCTATTGTGGCATCGTTCTTGCTGGCGAGTCGGGCGCTCACATCAATTCACATTCTTCTATATGATAATTACCAGTTGCACCAGCATCATTTGTTGAAAATGCTGTCTTTTTTCTACTCGATGGTTTAGCTCCCTTGTCAAAGATCAAGTAACCATTTCTGGATCTTCAATTCTATTCCATTGATCTACCTGTCTGTTGCTGTACCAGTACCACGCAGTTTTTATTATAATTGCTCTGTAGTACAGCTTGAGTTCAGGGCATGGTGATTCCCCCAGAGGTTCTTTTATTGTTGAGAATAGTTTTTTGCTATTCTAGGTTTTTTGTTATTCCAGATGAATTTGCAAATTGCCCTTTCTAACTCAGTGAAGAATTGAGTTGGAAATTTGGTGGGGATTGCATTGAATCTGTAGATTGCTTTCAGCAAGATAGCCATTTTGACTATATTAATCCTGCCAATCCATGAGCATGGGAGATCGTTCCATCTTCTGAGATCTTCAATTTCTTTCTTCAGAGACTTGAAGTTCTTGTCATACACATCTTTCACTTCCTTAGAGTCACACCAAGGTATTTTATACTTTTTGTGACTATTTTGAAGGGTGTTGTTTCCCTAATTTCTTTCTCATCCTGTTTATCCTTTGTGTAGAGAAAGGCCACTGATTTCTTTGAGTTAATTTTATATCCAGCTACTGCACTGAAGATGTTTATTAGGTTTAGGGCTACTCTGGTGGAATTTTTAGGATCACATATATATATATATATATATATATATATATATATATATATATATATATCCATATATCCACAACCATATCATCTGCAAATAGTGATATTTTGACTTCTTCCTTTCCTATTTTTATCACCTTGATCTTCTCTTGTCTAATTGCTATGGATAGGACTTCAAGTACTATATTGAATAGGCAGGGAGAAAGTGGGCAGCCTTGTCTAGTCCCTGATTTTAGTGGGATTGCTTCCATCTTCTCTCCATTTACTTTGATGCTGGCTACTGGTTTGCTGTCTATTTCTTTTATTATGTTTAGGTATAGGCCTTGAATTCCTGATCTTTCCATGACTTTTATCATGAAGGGTTGTTGGATTTTGTCAATTGCTTTCTCAGCATCTAACGAGATAATCATGTGATTTTTGTCTTTGAGTTTGTTTACATAGTGGATTACTACGTTGATGGATTTCCATATATTAAACCATCCCTGCATAACTGGGATGAAGCCTACTTCGTCATGATGGATGATTGTTTTGATGTGTTCTTGGGGTTGGTTTGTGAGGATTTTATTGAATATTTTTGTATTGATATTCATAAGGGAAATTGGTCTGAAGTTCTCTTTCTTTGTTGGATCTTTGTGTGGTTTAGGTATCAGAGTAATTGTGGCTTCATAGAATGAACTGGTTAGAGTACCTTCTGTTTCTATTTTGTGGAATAGTTTGAGGAGAGTTGGAATTCAGTCTTCTTTGAAGGTCTGATAGAACTCTGCACTAAACCCATCTGGTCCTGGGCTTTTTTTTTTGGTTGTGAGACTATTGAAGAGTGCTTCTATTACTTTATGGGAAACTCAGAAATCCGCCTGCCTCTGCCTCCCAAGTGCTGGGATTAAATGGGTGTGACACCACACCTGGCTAGTTGATTCTTTCAATAGTTCTTTTTGTTTCCACTTGGTTGATTTCAGCCCTAAGTTTGATTATTTCCTGTCTTGCCACAGACCCTTTCAATCCCTTTGTCTGCGTGGACGGGTCTCTGGGTGCAGATGGGCAAGGAGTTGGCGAATGACAGAGAGATGCACACAGGAGATTGTGAAGAATCTGAATGCGTTGTCACAAAGTGAACACCAGTCTTATATAGTACAGAAAATAAAAGGGCTAGGAAGTCACAGCAGGCAAAGTACATTGAAGTTACCTGACACAAAACAAAGGAATGACTACAAAGAGACTTACAGGAACCAGATAAATGTTTACAGTAAAGATAAAGCAGTCCTGCCTAGGGTCAGCTTAATGACAGGTAAGGATTTCACACCCTTAGTCAGAATTTTGGCTACTCCTTTGAGCCTTGTGAAAGCTAGCACCAGGGGGTTCTGCTCTAGCAGACCTTCTCATGAATAATGCAATAACACAACCTCTCTATTTCCTAGGCCTTGATAAATTCTATGAGTGTAACTTTTAAGTATCTGGAGAATCTTCATTTGTCAGAAGAATTCACCAACTTGCTTCTAATATGCAATGTAGCCTGTACTGAAGATTTCTATCTCAGTGGGATTCCCTGGCTCTTTCATGGTGTTCCCTTGTCTGGGTGAGATTGGCTACTGTCCTTTGTCAACACTCTGCAGACCAGCCTTGAGCTGCTAGCTCCATCGTTTGTAATGGTTAATTAGTTTCACTGTCTCTACCAATCTCCTCAGCTTCAAGCATTTTCTAGGACATTAGAACACTGGTGAAAGCTTAGCTTTGTCAGAATTCAATCTTAAAAGACACTTATAATAAGATAATACTAAAAGAGAGCACGTGGATCCACACACTAGCCTAACGAGGGGATATGGTGTGAGTATACGGGTTATGAGAACACCAAAGCTCCAGGAGGTGAGTTCCTTTTGAAACTCTATGCCTCGTGAGTGCTTCCAGGCTTCTCAGCCTGTCAAGCAGACTACACTGGAGTGTGCGCAGCACTGTCTTCTACTCTTCTTGGATGAATTTATTTTCTTTCGTTCTAAAGATTCTAGGTGTGCTGGGAGACTGCTAGTGTATGCTCTCTCTAGTTTCTTTTTGGAGGCACTCAGGCTATGAGTTTTCCTCTTAGGACTGCTTTCATTGTTTTCCATAAGTGTCAGTATGTTGTGGCTTCATTTTCATTAAACTCTAAAAAGTCTTTAATTTCTTTCTTTAATTTTTCCTTGACCATAGTATCATTGAGTAGAGTGTTGTTCAGTTTCCACGTGAATGTTGGTTTTCTATTATTTATGCTGTTAATGAAGATCAGCCTTAGTCTGTGGTGATCTGATAGGATGCATCAGATAATTTCAATATTTTTGTATCTCTTACGGCCTGTTTTGTTACCAATTATATGGTCAGTTTTGGAGGAGGTACCATGAGGTGCTGAGAGGAAGGTATATCCTTTTGTTTTAGGATAAAATGTTTTGTAGATATCTGTTAAATTTATTTGTTTCATAACTTCTGTTAGTGTCCATGTGTCTCTGTTTAGTTTTCGTTTCCAGGATCTGTCCATTGGTGAGAGTGGGGTGCTGAAGTCTCTCACTATTGTTGTGTGAGGTGCAATCTGTGCTTTGAACTTTACTAAAGTCTCTTTAATGAATATGGCTGCCGTTTCATTTGGAGCATAGATATTTAGAATTGAGAGTTCATCTTGGTAGAATTTAAGATGAGTATGAAGTGCCCCTCCTTGTCTTTTTTGATAACTTTGGTTTGGAAGTCAATTTTATTCAATATTAGAATGGCTATTCTGGCTTGTTTCTTCGGACCGATTGCTTGGAAAATTGTTTTCCAAACTTTTACTCTGAGGTAGTTGTCTGTCTTTGTCCCTGAGGTGGGTTTCCTGTAAGCAGCAAAATGTTGGGTCCTGTTTGTGTAAACAGTCTATGTCTTTTTATTGGGGAATTGAGTCCATTGATGTTAATAGAAATCAAAGAAAAATAATTGTTGCTTCTTGTCATTTTTGTTCTTAAAGTTGAGAATCTGTTCTTGTGGCTGTCTTCTTTTAGTTTTGTTAAAGGATTACTTTCTTGCTTTTTCTAGGGTGTAGTTTCCATCCTTGTGTTGGTGTTTTCCCTTTATTATTCTTTGAAGGGCTGGATTCATGTAAAGATATTGTGTGAATTTGGTTTTGTCATGGAATACTTTGGTTTCTCCGTCTATGGAAATTGTGAGTTTTGCTGGGTTAGTAGCCTGGGCTGGCATTTGTGTTCTCTTACTGTCTGTATAACATCTGTCCAGGATCTCCTGGCTTTCATAGTCTCTGGTGAGAAGTCTGGTGTAATTCTAATAGGCCTGCCTTTATATGTTACTTGACCTTTTTCCCTTACTGCTTTTAATATTCTATCTTTATTTAGTGCATTTGTTGTTCTGATTATTATGTGTCGGGAGGAATTTCTTTTCTGGTCCAGTCTATTTGGAGTTCTGTAGGCTTCTTATATGTTCATGGGCATCTCTTTCTTTATGTTTGGGAAGTTTTCTTCTATAATTTTGTTGAAGATATTTGCTGGCCCATTAAGTTGAAAATCTTCATTCTCATCTACTCCTATTATCCATAGGTTTGTTCTTCTCATTGTGTCCTGGATTTCCTGGATGTTTTGACTTAGGATCCTTTTGCATTTTGCATTTTCTTTGATTGTTGTACCCATATTCTCTATGGAATCTTCTGCATCTGAGATTCTCTCCTCCATCTCTTGTATTCTGTTGCTGATGCTGGCATCTATGGTTCCAGATTTCTCTCTTAGGTTTTCTATCTCCAGCATTGTCTCATTTTGGGTTTTCTTTATTGTTTCTACTTCCCTCTTTAGGTCTTGGATGGTTTTGTTCAATTCCATCACCTGTTTGGTTGTGTTTTCCTGTATTTCTTTAAGGACTTCTACCTCTTTAGCAGTGTTCTCCTGTATTTCTTTAAGTGAGTTATTAAAGCCCATCCTGATGTGATTAAAGTTATGATTTTAAATTTGAGTCTTGCTTTTCAGGTTGTGTTGGGGTATCCAGGACTTGCTGTGGTGGTTGCACTGGGTTCTGATGATGCCCAGTTTTCTTGGTTCAGTTAGTAAGATTCTTACATTTGCCTTTCACCATCTGGAAATCTCTGGTGTTAATGATCAAGCTGTCTCTGGCTGGAGCTTAATCCTCCCGTGATTCTGTTAACCTCTGTGAGCACTCCTAGAAGTCCAACATTCAACTGAGTTCCAGTGGTCACATCACTCTCTGCAAGCAAGCTCTCCTCTTGCAGGGCAGATGGCCAGCAGTCCAGAGCTCTGATCCACCTCCTGAGTCCTGGGGTCAGAACCCTCCCTGTAGGCTGACTCTCCTCTGGCAAGGAAGGTGCCCAAGGGTCTGGGTCTCAGCTCCACCTCCTGGCTGAGGATGAAGGCCAGATGGGACCCTGACCAAGAAGCTCTGTTGCTTCTATCGCCCATGAGCTCTCAGGTGATCACTAGGTTCTGGGTGTGCTAGGGGTCCTGTGGAGAGGAGAGTCCTCTGGTTTCCCTAGACTCCCTTGGCCAGGTTCATGCAGAAGATGGTGGGGCTGGACCTGACCTGAATGGATCCCAGCCTCTGGTCGGGTGGGGTTCCTCCTCTCTGAGATTCTTTGGAGCTGATGTTGTGTTCCGCTCACCAGTGATCTGGAGGTGATCCTGTGGTCCTGCGGCATGGAGAGCACTGTGGAGCCCATAGAGGACTCAGCTGGGCTCAGAAGGAAGATGGCAGAGGTGGCCCTGACTGGAAAGGATCATGTAACAAATTCTTACAGACTACTTGGCAAACACAGCAAAAATTTATATTTCCCATATTAGCATTCTGAGAATTTGAAGATCAAGGAGCAGGCATTAATCCATTCAGGAGAAGCCAGTTCATATTATCTCAAGCTAATCACCCATTCAACTCCTCTTTCAGCTACTATCACATCAGTACTTAGGACTTTTGAACGGGAATTCTGGGGAAATATAGATTAGCCTTACAGTTGAGTAATATTGCTTCAAAAGACTATATTTCTTTGGTCTTGTATTGAATTTATTACTTTGTAAATATTAAAATATACATATTGAAGTGGAACTTAATTAGAATAAAATAAACAAAATACACTTGAAACATGTGTATGATATACCTAAATGGATATAAATTTGCTTTACTGTTTTATTAATAATATTTTCATACCATTTCATAAAGACTCTGGTTAATCTCATGCCTATCACCTTTTTTTCTTACATATCTCTTTATCGTATTCACTACTTTTCATTGTTTTCTTTCCCACAGTTTATTTGGGGCTTTAAGTTTGACACTGGATTTGAAAGGATTCATTAGAGCCAGGTTTGCTCACTTATGAGTACATGGCTGAACATTGTGCCTCTTTCTCTCCCAGAAAGTGTTAATCCTCAGTAAGCAGTAAGCAGTACGGCTCTGTGATGTCCTTCCCATCTCTCGCTCACTGTTAACAGAAGCCAACTTGTCTCAGTCCAGTGCTGATAAGCACAGATCTTGTGACTACAGGACTGCCATGACCGTCATCCTGAGGAAATGGCATTTTGTGATTTTTGCCATGGATGGTAGGCTTCCATTCTGTTTAGCATCTCATGTTTTTGGATGGAAATCTTGGGTTGCAAAGCTGTTAATGTTGCTTCCTAGCTTTATTTCCATTCAGCCCATGACACATTTTAAGTCCTTCAGTAAACATTCCCATAATAGTGCAGACCCACGAATTATTCATCTCTCCATATTCATATCAGCAGGGTCCTCATCTGTATGTTTAAAAACAACTAAATAGAGCAAGATTTTCAGGGCATCCTAAACTAAAGTGATTTTCCACAGATCACCTAGGTAAAGTGCCCAGGAAAAGTTGGCTAAGAACCAGTAGAGACTAAGTAGTCAAATTGATTACACAAGCGTTTTCACCTGTGTTTTCATTGTTTGCAAGCATCTTAGCTATGGATGGCTGGTGAACTTGATTCTCTTTTTCTTTCTTAATACAAAATAGAGAAGATCAAGGTTCATTCAACTTCATCCTTCATTGAATTTTAATAATGCTTAAAAATGTCATATCCTAGGGCTAGAGCAGTGGCTCTGTCAGTAAAGTACCTGTTGTGAAAATATGAGTGCCTGGGCTCAGATGCTCAGCACCCACATAAGAAGCCAGGAGTGGCAAAATACATCTGAATTTTCAGCCAAGGAACCTTAGAGAAAAGCAGATTCCTGAAGCTCAACACCCATTCAATCTAGCCAATTATATGAGCTTTGTGTTTAAGAAAGAGAGTTCGTCCCTAATGTAAGGTGAAGCATAATTGAAGACAACTACTGAAGGTAAGTTCTGTCTCCAGGTTCACATAAATACAGACTGACATGTAACTTCATGAACATGCATGCACGTACGTGCACACACACACACACACACACACACACACACACACTTCATTTAGTCATTGAAGCATCTCAAGAATAAATAACTGATGTGTATGCTAAATGAGAAGAATTCCTGTGGCTCAACATCTCTCAAGAAGAAGTGCCAGTCTCAAAATGGTGACTCTACTAAGTCAGTAATTCCTGATAGTTAATTTCGGTGTTGTGAATGTGATTCTTTATTAAAAAAAAAAAATGGTAGCTACACTGTTGGGTTAGTAAGTGGTCTGAAGACCTGTGATTCACTTTTTTTTTTTTTATCATTATTTTTCTATGTAACTCTTTAGGCTGAAAGAGGAAGTATACATCTGACCTAAGCACAGGACTCAACATATCTGAAGCTGCCATTGATTTGGAGGCAAGTGTCTATAAAACATTTTGTTACCCAAGATACCTAGAAATGTGGGTCACAGTAAGCTGGGACTTTGGAGGCAACCCAGGTGTTGCCTGTGCCAGGGATATCCCAGAAGACAGTGCTGCCTTGAAGGGGGGAAGGGCAACAAGAAGATAAGCAGGAGGATTTAACATTTCACTTACAGTCATGGTAGAAGTCAGCAAATGGCAGTTTTTCCTGAGCTTCAGGAAAACGTTTTGAGGTTGGAGTTGGGGATTGATGAACTAGAAGGTTCAAATATGGGAAGCAATTTGATCATGCTAATGACTGACATTAATCAATAAATATTTCCCTATCAGTCTCTTAAAAGAAAACTGGTGCAATTTGCAAACCTAATTACTCTTGCTCACACAAAACAACATCAGAAACAAATATTTTGAAATAATCAAAGCTGCTTAAAATGACAGCGACATGGAGGAAGGAAGGAGTCACTGTAATCAAATACATAAGAGTATAGAATATTTAATGGTAAGAGCAGCAACCTATTTTTAATGCCTGTGTTACATTTAAAGGATGCAACATTTATTAGAGAAGCAAGGCTGAAGTTTCTATCAAAATTAATGCACATATTTATCATTAATTATTAGCAGTGATCAACTCCCTATAGAAATATATCTTATTTGCTTCATTGAGCCTGTTCACCCTGACAACCATGCAGTTCTCTTTCTCTAGCTAAAATTAAAAGAAATAGTCAAATCTGTGTTATATGCAGCATTATAAATGAGGTTGCCTAGATAGAGAATTGCTAGAATGTCTGTGATACATTTTAAATCATCAAATTACAGAGATTATACATGGTGACCTCTATAACTATAATACTTGAGCCTCAATCAGAGACACTTTTCCAAACTGTGATTGAAAACTGGAATTGAAATTGTAATAAAAGTATCAAACATATCACTGAGTTTTACAGTACAATGCTATACAGGGACCAGGAAATTAAAATGCTCTCTTTGGCTTGGGGGAAAAATATATGTTTACAATACCTGAAGTATGGCTTTGTTGTTTTCAATTTTCCGTGTTGTTGGAGCTATGAGAAGCCAATGTGACAATGGGAATTATAGAGGAAAATGTACATGTGAACTACACAGGAGATTTCCAGTTTAACCCAAATCATTCTAATTGTTGGATTTACTACTAGGCAAATTGAAATTGAAGGGAGAATTAATTTTATTAACTTATTTTATTCATGTGTGTATGGGTATGTGCACAGGGGCCAGAGAAGGGTACTTTGACCTGAATTCACAGACAGAAGTTGTGAGTGGTGGAAAAAGAAATTTAGTCATCTGAAAAGTAAGCAACACTTTCTGATTCTGCACTGAGAACTGTGGCCTATGATACATACTCAACCCAAGATTATTAAGTTCAGATGCCTAACATGCATTTCCACGGAAGAAAAGCAACCAGAATTAGTAAAAAGAACCCTAGTGTTGGAGGGTATGGAAAGCACTGACTCTCATCACCACTGGATTTTGGCGTCTTATGTAATTTCAAGAATGAGCAGAATTTGTATACTTAAACTTAAGCTTGGCGTTAGACAGAGACAAGAGTTTCTCAGTCACATCTCTATGAAAATCTACTTGATGTGGCCATTCTTCAAACCCATTTGTTAAAGAGACAGAGTAATGCTCGTTCTGCTGTATTACCACATGACAGCAGAATCATATGTGTACAGAGCATGGACCATGATAACCAAAAACAGAGCACACACAGGAGTTACTGTATTATAGAGAGAATACAGTGGACTCATTCCACTTAAAGATAAAGTCCAAAAACAAATGTTTTATGCGTTTTCCATTCCTTTATCATTGGTTTAATTATAATGTGTATGTAACAACACTGGAGCAGAGTGTACACATAGATTTCAAACACACATTTCAGATGTCAGGGTACACACCAGCTCTATGATCCAGAGTTCATAAATAAGTGTGGATTCATCTGAATAAGACAATTCTTTGCTTATGGAAGATTCTGTTGACAGACTTTTCAGAGCTCAATGTATCTAGATGAATGATAGAGAGAAAACAGCCAGTGAAAGGAGATGCAAAGAGACAGGATTAGCTAAGAATGGGTATGCTGTCCCACTGGGGACAAAAGAGGAACCAGCCAAATAATGTGTAGATCAGGAATATGGGAAGGCAGATTATTGCATAAATCACTTGCCATCCAACATGCACAAGGCCTGTGCACTCACAAGTCAGGCAAAAATCCCAGACAAGATATGGTAAAGGCTCATGAAGCCCCACCCTTAGCTGAGGGGCTGTTTGTAGTTGATAACTGCAAATAGAGAGAAAAATTGTGCTTTTTTTTTTTTTTAAGGATATGATCCCAGGTTAGTTGATCATGATTCATGGAAAAGCCACAAATAAATAAATTGGACTCTAAGAAAAATAAATACACAAAGTTGTTCTAGTAGGAAAGGGTAGATGGTGAATTTGGGAGGCATTGGGAAAGTGGAGTGAATATGATGGAAGTACATTGTATTAAACGCTCAAAAATTTTAAAAGAAAAAAAAACCATAAACCTCCCTACCAGCACACACTCAAAGTGATCAATTGAGCCATGTGATGTTCACAGTGCATTGTGAACCATTCCTGTAGAAATAGAGTCAGGGAAAGAAAAAGGAAGGCTGTGTCACATCAAGTAGGTTTTTGAAAAATGAAATCAATTTCACAAAGAGCAATTTGGCATCATATATGTTGGCTGTAGTTAGTATCAATCAAAAATAAAATAAAAAGAATGACAGCAAATATATCACTAAAATAGGCAAAGGTCAACACGGCTACATAAAACACAGTTTGCAGACAGCTCAAGCGTGAGAGTTTTATGTCCTTTCACAACCTTGTTTGACTTCTCAGTGTAGAGTGCCAATCTTTTAAGTATTTATTATTTTTGAAGTAATAGAAGAAACCCAGCCTAAAATACTTTCAAAGAGTAATGCGATAAATAAAATCTTACCATCAATTTCCCTTATAAAAACTTTGTTTTGTTTTGCTTTGTTAATGTACTTGAATGTGGAGGCCAAAGACTGTGATACCTACTTGAGTTTGTCAGATCAGTAAAAATTAAAATATTGGCCACCTGCTGAGATAGAGAAGGTGAAAAGTATTAAGAAATACAGGGAACCAGAGAAGGAGGAGAAATGGTCTTCAGTAGTCAGGAACAGACACCATACATAAAGACATGGGTTGATTCCCAGCTACTCACACACACACACACACACACACACACACACACACATACACAGTAGGAGGAAGAAGAAAGGGGAAAAAGATAGAGAAGGAAGACAGGAAATGGGAAGAGAGAATGTCAGATCAAAGGAGGTAGAAACAGAAACTAATTTGCTCACCTCTCTCTGTCAGGAAGATTGTATGAGCCTGGTTTGTTGACTGCAGAAGGAGAAGGAGAGATGTTTAGCACAGTGCTGCAGCCAGTGGGGCCTGGCTTTATTTTTCAGACTTAGAACTTAGTACCAGTAAGACACAGAGTCTTGTCACACTGGCAGACCCACTCAGCAAGCCCACAGCATTTTCCACAGACTCTGTATAAGCATTATTATCACCAGTTTAATTGATGAGCAGTGTATTGAACATAGTTCTGGTCATTGGTATTGAACAGGCAGACAACCACTGATACGAGAAATCAGAACTGGCTGCATCTAAAAGCTACAGGGTGTAAAAGGTATGAAATATACTGGGGATATGAATATTTTGAGAAGATGAGAGGACTGAGCATTGCTTATTTTAACCCAAATACAATACATGCTGACAGAAGATGATAATAAAATACAATTTTAATTTATAGCAAAGAATGTTTATATAGAAGGAAATTTGTGAAAATAAATGAAAAATTCCACAAAAATTGGTAAAGTGAGGCTTCTTAAGCAACTCTACTTTATTAAATTCTTTGCAAAATGTGCACTTCCTACAAATAAAAGATAAGACTTTAAAATTTTAATTTGTGTTAAATGGTCTTTTTCCCAGGAAGACAAAATCAGTGGATCTTTGAAAATAGTTTGTTAAAACCTCCATGCCTGATGACATTCAGCAATTTATCTAGGCATATGGTAAAATTTTGCATTTGTTGAATAGATTTACTAATTTCTTTCTAACTCTAGTGCTTAATAATTGAAACCAGTATTGCAATTTACATACCTCCTAAGTGGAATACATTGTAATTGGTGATCATCCTTAGTCTTATATTCCTTTTAGTTTTAAATGTCTAAAAAAAATACCCTGCCTATTATAACTTATTTTTCAGACCAAGAATGAAAAATAAGCTCTACTGTTTTATAAACAAGACATTTTCTAGGAGTTAAAAATACTTATAAAAGAATGATATTTTAAATATTGAATTTATTCTAAGAAGCAAACCTCTTTATTCTCTTCTGTTATGCCTTTAGATAATCTCTTATAATAAAATGCCACCCATTTACAAACAATGGCCAAGAGTTTTCCAATTTTAAGACATAATTGTCATGCAAAAAAAATCAGCTTTAAAAAGCCTGAAAGCCTTATTAAATGATTATTCAGTCAGATGTTATTTAAATGATTACTGATATCTGCATATTTTAATATCCTTGATGCTTTATTAAAATATTTTCTCTTAATCGGGAGGTGATATTTTCACAAGTATACCAATGTGTGACATGTTTATTCATTGATTCCTTCTAGGAGATTAAATCCTCCTCTCAGAATACCTTAGGGGGTTTCTAGAAACTCTGTAAGCTTCAGATTGCAGGACATTAAAAATTATAATATTGCTTGTAGGATCTGCTGTGGACAATAAGGAGCCAGAATATGTTCACAGAAACAAGGCAACAAAGCTTATTCCATCCAAAGCCAAACTACCAAAACCGGATTCCCACTCTTTCACTGGAAACACAGGTGGAATATCAGAAAGTTTGTAGGCATTGGCAGTGAGATACCATAGGAAAGATTATAAAGCACAGGAAATAAGTGAACTATTCTCTAGACTTCTGCAAGTTATTGTGGAACTGGTTTCCTGCTAAAGCTCAGAGAGTGCTGTGTCCATTGATGTTCTACCATGTCAGAGGCCAAGCCTGCATGAGACACAAAAGCTGGGGAAGAGAGAGCCAGGAGCCAGAAAAGGGAACAGAACAGAGATAGGTTGGGACCTTCAGAGAGTCTCTGTCAAGTCTTCAGTAGAATCCTGATTCATGAATAATTAGGAAGAAATTACTCTGGGAGGTTTTGCCTGAAAAGTTTAAAAACAACCCCACAAACTCACACCGAACCAGAAATGGTTTCTGTTTCCAAATACAGACTGCAAGGTCTTTCATTGGGGAGAGTGCTAATGAGACAAGTAGCAGAAAATTGAGACTTCAAATAAATGCTACCATGGTGATACTTAACGAAGATCAAAGATAAGGCCCAGGGGACTGAAGTGTTATCTTGCAAGGACACAGTGTCTTTTAGAGCAGAGCTCAAAAGTATTTATAAGAAGACATGAATTATACCTGATCCTAAAACTTAAAATCCCAAATCTACGCATTTAATAAAATATAGGGATTCTCAATAGGAAAATACAATCTGTAATAGAAACCAGCATAGAAATGATACACAGAATTAACAGGCAAACACATGAAAATGTCTGATTACATATCATATTTTCAGCAGTTTAGAAGTCTGTGCAGGCCTTTTACGAGAGGATGTAGGCAATGTTTTAAAAGACCGTTGTTGAAATTCATGGCATAAAACTGTGCTGTCATGCCCATGGAGGTGGCCCAGTGACTGAAGCGCTTGCTTCCCTCACTACATATGTATGCATAAGGACAGATTTCCCGAACTCTTATAAAAGCCAGACTCAGAAGCTCAAGTGTTGACGGACCCTGTGATCCTAAGGTAACATGGGGGCAGATACAGGAAAATCAAGGAGAAGTCATTGGGTAAACTTGTTTGGTGTATTAGGAGTAAAAAAAATAAAAAGCCTGTCTCAAAGAAAGGGAAAGGTGAAGATTAATTCCTGACATTATCCTTTTCTTTCCAGATATTCTCACACTCACACATGAGCACCAATACACATCCAAAACAGTACACACAGATATACAAAACATACATAACCATTAGTGTACATGTGTACACATAAAATGCATTTTTTAATAACTATGGGATTTGAGACAAAACCTTGGAACATTTGTGAAAACATGAGGGTTACTAGAAAGGGTACTGTGTGTATTATATATATATAATATTTTTTAAAGTTAATTTGTTTAAAACCAAGTAAACTGTCATGAAAAATGTATGGAGGAATAAAACACAACAACCATTATAGAAAGTACAATGAAGGATAAGTGTAAGTACTCGGGCACAGAAACATTCTATAACTAGAGGCAGAATGTCAAAATTAAAGATATATACTATAGTATAGGAAACCATTGCATACACACATGTGCACACACACACACACTCTGAAGAAATAGGTAAGTGAAAGTCATATGGTTTCATTATTATGTCATTGAATTAATACAAAAATAGTATGAAAAGAGAGAACAAAGAGAATAATATAGCAAGATATGAAATCTAAAATAATTATCAAAAATCATGTTAGTAGAAATGGTCTAAATATACCAATTGAAATGTGCACTTTGTGAGACTAGTTAACACCAATACAAACATCTATAGAATGACTGCAGGATACCTTATTATATGTACAGTCACAAATACACTAAAGGGATATAGAAGAAAAAATTTTCTGAACAAATATGGTTCAAAAGATAGCTAAATAACTATTATTTTAATCAAAGTAAGGTTCCTAGTAACAATTTTCTTTGAGGAAAATTTCTCAAGACTGGATAATGACATGGGAGAAGCTGCAGGGAAACAGGGATGGCTAGAAATGATGCAAAAACATCATTTGTGCAGGAAACAGTGTATTTGTGTGGGAAACATTAAATACATTTAAAATTCAAAATACACATAAATATTCTCAGACATAAAATTATTTCGTGATTCAAGATATTTGAGGTCATCAAAACTTCTGCTCATCATGAGTCAAAGGAAGACTGAAGTTGTAGTTGCCATTCTGGAAGCTTGAACATGACAAACAGTACTGTTTGTCCATCTGTATGCAACATTTCACATTTGCCTCATATCCATTCTCTGTGTCATTGAACTAAAGATTAATTTTGAAAATTTTCACCTCAGTTGTGAACAATTTTGTAGACTGCATTTTCATGGATGGTCAACATCCATTGTATTATTTCCACTGGATTCTTATGAGAAGGTTCAGAACAGAAGGACCCACAGAATAATCCATCCCAGTGTTCCAGGAAGGCAGTTACTATTTCTGGCTCATGCTAGGCTGCTCCACACACTTCATTCAGTTTGGTCCTCAGTATGATAAGCAAGTTGACTTTTGTTTAGATCTTAAACTGTAGTTATATTTTCAGAGTTGAAAGCCTGTTTCCTCTGTTCGCTTTAAAGACCACGTCTTCCTTCTGCTAAAGATATTACCCAAGGGACACATGTGCCTGGTGCTAATTTCTGCCTTTCTATGTGTAAATCACCCCCTTTACATCTCTCACATCAAATGGTACAACTGTAAAGAGGGTTGTTTTTTTTTTTTAATAATTATACTGCCTGTATTATGATGTATCCACCTTCTCTCTATCACTGGGGGTTGTCTACATAAGAGGTCAGTACATAAGTCTTCCAACAAAAGGCAGCTTGTCCTCTACCTCACTTTCATAACATTTTATTGGAACAGCCACAGCCAAGGTTCTATTATCATCTATGGATGATTTTAGTGGACAATGGCAAACTTTGTTCAATTGGTTGAAATGGTAACAGTTCTCCTTACTGGTGTCAAAATATTTTATATCTGCCATTCTGAAGAAAATGTTTGCTAATCTCTCTTCTCTGTAATGTTTTTATTCTGTTTATCAGTTTAAATAACTATTAACTTCATAAATTATTTTTCACACTTACTTGATTAATATCTCTCCTTTCTTATGTTATGGTGGGGCACCTTTTGGATAGATGCCCAAGAGTAGTATAACTGGGCGTTCAGTAGAACTATTTCCAATTTTCTGAGGAACTGCCAGATTGATTTTCAGAGTGGTTGTGCCAGCTTGTAATCCCACCAGCAATAGAAGAGTGTTCCTTCTTCTCTACATCCTTGCCAGGATGTGCTGTCATTTGAGCTTTTGATCTTAGCCATTCTGATTGATCGTCTTAGCCAATCTCAGGGTCGTCTTGATTTTATAGAAGTCTTATTGGTAATAGCTAGAAGCTGGAAACAATTCAGATGTCCCTCAACTGAAGAATGGATACAGAAAATGTGGTTCAATTACACAAGTAAATACTACTCAGCTATTAAATATGAGGACATCATGAATTTTGCAGGCAAGAAAATGGGACAAGAAAATATCATCCTGAGTGAGGTAACTCATACCCAAAAGGACACAAATGGTATGTACTCACTGGTAAGTGGATATTGGCCAAAAGTACAGAATACCTAGGGCATAACCCACAGACCAAAAGAAGTATAGCAAGTAGAAAGGTCAAAGTGAGGTTGTTTCAATTCCATTTAGAAGGGAGAAGGAAATAATCATGGGAGTCAGACGGAGGGGGGAAGCTGGGTGGGAGAGAGGAGGCAGAGGAGGAGGGGAAAGGGGAACAGGATCAGCTATGGGATTGGTGTATGGGTGTGAGAGAATCCCAGAGGGCCAACAGAATTAATGGAAAAAAAGCAACCTTGGGGGTGGGAGGTGGGGGTACATTTAGAAAGTAACAGAGACCCAAGAGGTGAGAGACTCTAAGGACTCATTGGGGATGACCTTAACCAAGATGCCCAACATTGGGGAGAACAAACTCAAAGAGTCCAACTACAGTAGATAGGGCCTCAAGCAGTGGGACAGGATTACTAACCCACAGTCAAAATTTCTTACCCAGACTGCTCCTGTCTAAAAGAATAGCAGGAACAAATATGGAGGAAAATGAGGGAAAGGAGGCCCAATGACTGGCCCAACTTGGGATCCATCTCATGGGAGGGCACCAAGGCCTGACACTATTACTGATGCTATGATGTGTTTACAGATGGGAGCCTGGCATGTCCATCTTCTGAGAGTCCCTTACCAGCAGAATAGACCAAGGCCTCACATACTTACACCCAACCACTGAACTGAAGTTGGGGACTCCGATAGTTGAAGTAGGGGAAGGATTGAAGAAGCTGAAGGTGAGAGTGACCCCATAGGAAGGCCAGCAGTCTCAACCTACACAGATTCCCCCCACCCACAGGGAGCTCACAGAGACTAAGCCGCAGACCAGGAGGATACATGCCAAGACTCCTGGCACAAATATAACAGTAGTCTGCCTGGTCAGGCCTTAGTGGGAGAGAGACTTGCGGCCCCAGGGAAGGAGGAGGCCCGGTGGAGCTGAGCATCTTTTTGGATGCAAGGGGAAGGAGGAATGGGATGAGGAACTGTGGGAGGTGGGACTGACGGGGACAACGACTGAATGTAAATAAATAGAATAATAAAAATTGTGGGAGAAAGGAAAAAAAATATGTCCTTCCCCAATCCTGTCAGATTTATGAAAAGCAGGTAGCTTTCTGTTTTTAATCAGTTCTGCATGCTTAGTGCCTAATCCAATGCCTGCTGTGAGTAGAACGAAAAATATCTTTATGGAATAGATGAATGAATAATTGAAACCATTTTCATCAGTAACTCAATGCATTCTGCAATGCCATTTATGATATGCAATAGATACCTTAGAAAAGATGATCTCTTATTCCTGTCTGCAACACACTCACTTATACAACAACTTGTTCATGGTTCACAGCCAGAAGATTATTGAAATTTGGATTTAATTCATGTTTATGTTAGTCTTGCCCTTTTACTTGAACTATAATACATATTAGCTACATGTGTGTGACAATCTGAAATATCTAATACTTGAAATGTTCATTAATAAGTATAGAATATTCAGGACACCCTCACAAAAAGTGCTTTAAGAAACAACAGAATCATAATGTGATAAATCTATCAGTGTGGCTGCCCAGAGCAATAGCCAAAGTATTCTCTAGTTGACCATGCCTGTCAAACAAAGGGATTGTGGTTTTAAAGCAATTGAAACTATCAATTACTTAAAGGCACAATGTCATTTCAATGAAGTACTTATAATTGGAAAATCCCCTATGGATAGCTACAATAGTGGATTTCTTTTTGTTTTACTATATCTATGAATTGATGATATCCATTTATTTTTAATTGGAAAAATTAAATGAATAGATGATATCCAGTTATTTTTAAATGGAAAAGACACATCATAGTATGACTTTTCCTTAAAGGCTGTCTTTGCTATACCTCATATCACAGATTAAATGAAGCAAGAAAAGAAACTCAGTACAAACACCAATTAATTAATGTTCTTCATTTTTTGTTCTTGGAGATACAGCACTCAATGAAAATAATGATATTTATATATATATCATGTAATCATGAACCTAGCATTACTGCTATAATGGAATGTTTAAAAGTTTTGGAGCGATATAGATTACAAAGTATTGCACAAAAAATATTTTAACAATTAGTGTTTATCAGCGAGCATGAAACAAGGTTTGTAGAATGTTAAATAAAATGAAAACCTAAAATAGAAGTAAAGCATTGCAAAATTTTATTCCATTTCCCATACTTTGGCTGTCACTTTAAAATATGCTGTTGTTATAGAATAAATAAGCAGAACTTTGTTACGAATATGCTAGCAATGTTTCTATTTTCTAAGAATTGGTACCATGCAATTTACTGTTATTTCAAATATTTTTTCATATTGAAGATAATTTTTCTAGGCATTCCTAGATATTTTATTCTCCATTTTAGAACAACCCTGCTGATAATGTTGCCAATTTTCTTTGTTTTCTGTTGTTTGTGTATTCTTAGATATTTCCTGCTTTGATATGCCTCATTTTCATCTTTTATGTGATCTCTTTTTTCCATTCAAGTGCTAAACACAAAATATTTACTTTAAATATTTTATACATACATGCCTCTGATATTTAATCAATGCAATATGAGAAAAATACATGTCCCCTAAATGCCTAAACCAAACTAGTTGTAATGAAACACATGCTTGAATTTTATTCAAAAATAGTCTTTGAAAGAAAATATCAATGAGAACTCAAGCAAAATATTTCTGAATTGATCACACAATTCTAAGATGGATACAGGTACATACAAAATAGACTGCAGATCAAGTTTAAAAACCAGTCCTCACACAATAACAGAATTACATTTCATAGTTTGTACCTGAAAGTCTTGCAAAAGCTTCAATCCTGTGTTCACCAGTCACAAGAAGCAACAAGGATTTTTGAGTGTTCGTAGATATGCAAAGTTAGCATAGAGGTTCAAATGCACACAGAGCACAGACACAATGATGAGTGTATATAGGATACAAGCAGGATAGATAACACACACACATTTTGTCAATGTGATTCATGAGGTGACTGTTGGCTTTGGAGTAGATAAAGAAAGAATATATTATAGGGAAAGCACACATTAAGTAAGAAGAACCATAAGACTCTGGTAGGTTCCATGAAATGTAATTTGATCAGCCATGCAGAATAATATTGTTTCCATTCAACACTGCCAAAATTTCCAGGTGATCAGTAGCTTTGTAAGTAAAGGGATACACTGAAAAGTTACTCAGTGAAACCTCCTAAGCAATGAAAAATGATGCCAGCTATATTAAAAACAAAAAACAAAAAACAAAAAAACAAACAAAAAACAAACAAAAACCAAACAAACAAAAACCAAACAAACAAAAAACCACAGTTGCTATAATGGTACCAAACTATGAATCCAAAGAAAGGACATTCCAAACCGAGACATAGCAGAGAGAACATAAAGTTGGGGAGACCTATGGAGAACTTGGGCAGTTTGGGGGTAGAAGATAATGAATAACAACATTATATAGATAGCTTTCAAATATTTGGACATTTTGTTTTAGCACCCTTTTAACAGTTATTTTAACATTCTATTATTCTAATATTATTTCATATCAGCAAGAATTCTGCAACTAAATTATCTCACATAGAACAGTTCTTCACTTCTCTGAACCTTTGCCCTCTTTCCTATTTGCAAGTGGCACAAAAAGTTGCCAGTGGCTTTTGTTCCTTTTATTTCAGTGTGTTTTATAACTCTGAGGCTCTATATTTGTCTTCATCACCAACCTGAAATACATTAACAATTTCATTTTAATATATGCCTTGGATCCCAGCAGGTATAGGATGAAATTAATACGATAAAAAGTAAAATCATATAAAGAAGTCTATTCAAACCATTTTAGTCCAGACTAAAGACGTTGCTCTCCTCATACAAATGCTAGGTTGAATTAGGTTTAATATAGAATGAAACAGCATGGCACACTTGGCCATATAACTGATGAGAATAAATTCCTAGTGGAAAAGAAAATATTTACCCATCTATTACACATGAAGATTGTGGAATGAAAAATAATGAGACAGATAAATGCTTGAATGTTCTTGGGCTTGTACTGAGTTCCTATGGGTTAAGGTCTCTCTCTCTCTGTCTCTGTCTCTGTCTCTCTCTGTCTCTGTCTGTCTCTCTGTCTGTCTCTCTCTCTCTTAAAAAGGTGCTTACTAAGATATATATAGCTCTCTCAATTTATCACTAGATTTATCACTAGATTGCTTTCTGAAAACCAAGTTGTCGTCTTCTTCTTCTTCTTCTTCTTCTTCTTCTTCTTCTTCTTCTTCTTCTTCTTCTTCTTCTTCTTCTTCTTCTTCTTCTTCTTCTTGATTTAGTCCAAATAATGGGCTCATTTTGTTCTGCATTGGGAATATATACCCCCTCTATACCATGTTAAAAAATGTATTTAAAACAGAGATGAACCTGTCTGAAGCCTATGGAAGTATTTTATTATTTACTTTTATAAAGGGTATGCTCCTTGTTTTTATGAATGTGTTTTGCATTGGATTGGGTTTTCCTTGAGAAATAAGCAATCGTGGTGGGAGTGGGGATATAGCAGGAATGGCTCAGCATATAAGAGTATTAGTTGTTCGTCCAAAAGAAAAATTTTGTTTTCTACACTCATGCTTGACTACATAACATCTGAAATTCCCTTCAAATATTCTAGGTCACCTATGTGGCATGTGCCATGTGCACTCACCTGAGCGCATGCGCGTGCGCGCGCGCGCGCGCACACACACACACACACACACACAACACACACACATAAACAGACAAACATATAAATCTTCAAAATGACAAAAGCAATGATAAGGCTAACACAAATCCATTCTCATATTACACATTTTTAAAGTTTAAAATTAATTAATTTCTTTTTGAATGATACAAATCATGGCATGTTCAAATAGACATTTTTATACAACATACTAGGGAGTCAAGCAAAAAGTTCCTTATCAAGAATCTCATAAATTGTATTTGATGTTCCTAAAACAGAAAATGTAGTTCAGGACCCTCCTTTCTATAAACAGGATCCAAATAGGCTGACTGTATCATATATTCGCTATTAATTCATGGATAATTTCCTTTTTAATTAGATATTTTTCTTTATTTACATATCAAATGTTATCCCCTCTCCTAGTTTCCCCTCCAAAAAATCCCTATCCCCTCCTCTCTCCCCCTGCTCATCAACCTACCCACTCCTGCTTCCTGGCCCTGACATTCCCCTATACTAGGGCATAGAACCTTCCTAGGACCAAGGGCGGCTCCTCCCATTGATGACTGACTAGGCCATCCTCTGCTACATATGCAGCTAGAGCCATGAGTCCCACCATGTGTTTTCTTTGGTTGATGGTTTAGTTCAACATGTAACAAGATCACATGCTCTACTATGTTCATAGCAGCTTTATTTGTAATAGCCAGAAGTTGGAAAAAACCCAGATGTACCTCAAGAGAGGAATGGATACAGAAAATATGGTACATTTACACAATGGAGTACTACGCAGCTATGAAAAAAAAAACAGTGAATTTAGGAAATTCTAAGACAAATGGATGGATTTGGAGAATATCATCCTGAGTGAGGTAACCAAGTCACAAAAGAACACACATGATATGCACTCACTGATAAGTGGTTATTAGCCCAGAAGCTAGGAATACCCAAGATACAGTTTGCAAAACACATGAAACTCAAGAAGACCAAAGTGTGGATACTTTGATCCTTCTTAGAAGGGAGAAGAAAATATCCATGAAAAGAGTTGCAGAGACAAAGTGTGAAGCAGAGACTGAAGGAATGACTATCCAGAGACTGCCACACCTGGGGATCTATCCCATATACAACCACCAAACCCAGGCACTATTGTGAATGCCAACAAGATTTTGCTGACAGGAGCCTGATATAGCTGTCTCCCGAGAGGCTCTGCCAGTGCCTGACAAATGCAGAAGTGGATGTTCATAGCGATCTATTGGATGGAACACAGGCTTCCCAATGAAGGATCTAGAGAAAGTATCCAAGGAGCTGAAGGGATTTGCAGCCCCATAGAAGGAACAACAATATGATGTAACCAGTACCTCCAGAGCTCCCTAGGACTAAACCACCAATCATGGCGAATTTTTTAGAGTATCATTATGATTTCATAAATATCTATATCACATACACTTCCTTTTTCAATAGTTATTTTACATGAAGTTTTTAAATCAATAATACATGTATATTTAAAGGGTACATACATAATCAGAAATATTTTAAAACAGAATCCCTATTGAAAACTGCTATTGAGGTTGGACTGTTCCATGCATTTAATGATAACCTATTATTGGATACTCAAGCACTATGTACAGTTACTAAATCTGGTGACATGTATTCTTAAGTATGTTCCTTTCATGAATTTAAGGCCAAATATTAGGATCTCATAAGTATTTCCATATGTTCTCTGCCCAGTATGAAAAAAAAACCTAAATATTCCCAAGAACATTCTTAAAATATATCTTGTGGCATCAAGATTTCAAAGAATAATTTTAAGTAGGTTTTTTTAATTTTAGAAATATACAACTTGATAGAGAAGAAAGTATATAAAGACATTGAAAGATATTGAACATAACATAAATCATATAAATTATCTAATAATTAACACAAAGTAAGAAGTATCTTTAAATATGTAGCTATCTATCTACAGTGGTCCATAAGAAAATATCATGAAGTGGATCCATATTTCATTCCATGTCAGTGGTCCTGGACTCTGTTTTCAACATTACTTTGTTCCCTTTGGGGAGATAATTTTAAATTATAAAACTTGGAGTTATTTTTACGTTAGGGCCCTATTGTCTTTTCTAAGGAACTAAAACATATATAGTAAATCTCTGTGGCTTTAGAATCCAGGTTGTTTTTCCTGACAACTTTAACTCTGCTGCAAGCATTCCTCATGCTTCCCAGACACATCCACAGTTCATCCCTTGATCACATTAGACTTCAGTGGGCTCTGTGGCTACAGTTCTCATATTCATCTCATATGCAGATGGATTCTTACATTTCAGAACTTCCGGTGGTATCTCACTGCACATTACAGAAGTGTGTATTTGGTTTTGTATTTATGTTGCTTTATGAATTGGAATTTGTCTTAGAGTTCGATTTGTCATTCAGCATATAACTGTGTTGATTCATCACAACAAACATAGTTGGTTTTGTTAACAAAAGATACTTTCTTTTCCAGGTTTGATCACCAGAAACTGTAAGATAAATTTTCATGGAGTTAGAATATTTGATGAAAGCCACTTCCTGACTCATAGAAACCACATTCTTGTGTTTCCTTATCCTTACATGGCAGAAAAATAGACCTAAAAGCCTGCGATCTTGCTTTATTTCCTTTCAGTGGGAATGGTGTGTGTGTGTGTGTGTGTGTGTGTGTGTGTGTGTGTGTGTTCATATTCCTGTGAGGGAATGGATGAGTAAACATATGTACATTAACAGATTGGAGAATATTGGGTATCCTGCTCTAATCCACAACTGTCCTTCTGCTTTGGCCCATTATGCATCAGCAAACCTTTTCAGTTTCATGGTGTGCTGGGTATTTGAACTCAGGTCTTCATGATTTCATAGCAAGTGCTCTCACCCCTAAATAATCTCAGTTTCCCAAGTCTCTTTTATAAACCCTAATCTCATTCATGATTCTTTTATTTTATTCAACTTAAACATTTCCTACAGGATCATTTCCTAATATCAATACTATTAAAAATTAAAATGTTAAACATATATTCCATGGCAAAGAAATTGAGTACATCAATATAGTCTGTTACCATGGCACGGAAAAAATAGTCGCTTCTACAAAATACTTTGAGTTACAATTGAAATATTCCATTCTCTTTTGGGTAATCTCTATTTTCTGAATTTCAGATGAGACAAAAGAACCATGTCAGGTTTATGTGGTAATTAGTAAGATAGAGAACCTCCCCAGAGGTTTTGGAAAGGACAGATTCAATGTAATAAGGGTAAGTAGTCAAGTTGGTAGGATTCCTCTAGGAATTCATAACTCAGACAAGGCAGGGGAAATGATACAATTATGTTATATATAACCTCAAGAATCAAAGAAATAAAATATTAGAAATGGGGCTGGGGGTGGTGGCGCACACCTTTAATCCCAGCACTTGGAGTCAGAGGCAGGCATATTTCTGAGTTGAGGCCAGCCTGGTCTACAAAGTGAGTTCCAGGACAGCCAGGGCTACACAGAGAAACCCTGTCTCAAAAAACCAAATATATATATATATTAGAAATGCAGAAAAGCATCATATAAATAAGAATCAAATAATATTACAGATGGAATAAATAGTTTCTATGTGGAGTACTGGTTGGAAGGTGGCAAAAAGACTTTGGAAGATATGAACATAATTTTGTATCCAGTGAATTAGAATCGGAATGGGTGAAATAAAGCTAGAGCTGCTGACAAGAGTCAGCTAAAGAGTAGAACATTAAAATATGGTACTGTCCACATCACTCTGAGAAAAAGAGAGGAGTGCCTTAGTAAATTATCTATGCCTGTCCTCTGGAGAATGGATTCCAAAAGAAGACAGAAGCAAACTGGAAGTTGATTTTATCAAGAGGTGGTAGAACAGAACTCTAGATGACATTATCTCTGACCTAAAATAGTTACAGAGACAAAATTTAGAAGATTATAAAAGATAGAAAGAAGTTTATATGATTGAGAGATACAAGAAAATTTTGATTCTGTCTGTCATGTCAGACATCAATATTTCTGTTCAGAAAGTAAGCCAGAAATGAGGTCAAAATGTTCTCAAATAAAGTGTGACATATAATCTTGTAGTAAACTTTGTATGAAACCCATGGGTAAGTTTATAGCTCCCTTGATAGAGTGCTTGCTTAGCGTGTATTAGGATAACTGGGTTCCACCCTAGCACTGAATAAGCTTATCATTATTATCCAAACACTTGAGGCGGAGAGGCAGAAGTCTAAGAACAAGGGCATTCTTAGCTACACAGTAATCTTGAGGCCAATCAGTGATACATGAAAGTCTGTTAAAGGGAAGGAAAGAAGAATAAGAAGGAAGAAAAGAGAATAGAACAGGAAAAGGGAAGGAAAGCCAGACTGAGGGTAGTAGGAGGAGATAAGAAAATGAGGTACAAGAGAAGGAGGGGAAGAGAACAATGAAGAGGATTAGGATGGAAAGGAAGATGATGAGAGGGAGAGGAAGGGGAAAGAGATTTTGGGGAGATGGAGCAGAAGGAAGAGACGGAGAAAAAGGAGAGAAGAGGGGAAGCAAATAACACCAATAATTTTAATATTTGGATACATGAAAGAGTTGCCTGTTGTTTATTGTTACTGTATAATAAAATCATTAAAACTTTATTAAACGCAAAGGATAGAGAATATATGTGTTTATGAATAAATAATGCCATGAACAAACAATGAGGCATATGTAAATTTAAAAGTAAATCTATCTATCTTCCACGTAAACTATGTTATCTTCATCCTTGTAACAATAAGAAAAAGGTAATTTAAAAAGTCAATTGAGAAAATATAGTTTACTTGCTTTGTAAAGTAAACAAGCTAATAATGTTCCTATTGTATCTATAAGAGAAAGTGTCTGGTAGATCTGGCTCTCTGTTTGAGGAAAAAAAAAAGTCCTTTCTCTGCCTCTCTTATCCATGTCTAGAATTAAAATGGCTCAGCTGGAAGTGACAGCCACCTCTTGACACAGGTCATGCATCACACCCGAGGTTCTCCTTACACTTTGCTTCTATGAAAAACCAGAAGAATCGGCTGTTTTTGACACACGTTTACAAACATTATATTCGAACATTGTCAAAATGAATCTTTTTGAGAGCCATGGCAGTTTTAAAGGTCACTGATAACTAGGTTTCTTGTCAAATACAGGGAAATTATACTGGGGGGAAAAATCACTATTTTACCAAAAAGCAGTAGAAAATGTCAGAGTTTAATGGTGAACTGAACCCAACCTTATTATTTGGGGGATGAGTGTTATTTCTGTTGATTCTTTTCTGCTTTTCTGTGTCTAGTGGGGCTTTCTTTCCTACCTTTACTCTGCTGAATGAATGGAATATTTCTGTAAATATTTTATTGGAATCTCACAGGATTTTATCTTGACCTATTTTTTTCTCCTGGTTTATATTCAGCAAAATTTGATAGTAAAATTTGCTACGGTTGGGCCTATAATACTTAAAATCGTGTCTTCTCCATGAAAACTGTGTCTTCACTATCAAAGTGAGTCAGTGCTCCTCTTGGCACCTTATGTAGAGAGAGGTTTCCAGCAAGCACAGAATTAAGTGGTATCAAAGCCAGGTCCAGTCATGGTTATCCTAAAACAAAAGATTTAATTGATACAGAGTGTGTGTTCTGTATTGAAAGAATGTATTATAGCAAACTATTTACTCATTCCATTCAATGTTTACATATGGAATATGATATAATTGCTTATAGTTGATTGCTGGAAATAACAACGAAGTTATATTTAGAGATTATCAGTAATATACATGAAAGACTTGAATGAATCCTTCATATCATGGTACAGTTTCAATGCAGAGAAAGTAAGAGAGGAAGAGAGAAGGAAGGAGGGGGGATTGGGTGGGGCTCAATTTCTAAGTTTTCATTTAACAGGTAAGCCATACAATCCCAGGGGACATTTATCCCCTTTAATAACATGAATGTGAGTATTTATTATGCTGTGACTTTGTCAAGGGAGCTTAGCAACGAAATAAGATAACAGCTGTATATTTTGTAGAGAAGTTTGCTTAAAGAGGCAGTTGCCATGGGAACACTTGCCAATAGCAATTTGATTTTGTGTTGTAAGAAGCTGATGAGTTTACTTTGTCTAGATTATTTTTTTTTCATACTGAAAAATTCTTGATATGGGGGTGGTTGTGTGGATTAATCATTTCTGGCTAATTTATACATTTAAAATTTTCATGTCCGTTGCATGTCACAGTGGAAGTAGAGAAGACTAGTTCAGACACTTCACCAATTAATCTCATATCAAAAATTTCCTGTGCTTTCAAAGGACTGAGATTGCTTCAGTTTTTGCACTGTGGCTCTGCTTCTGGCAAATGAGTCACGTTCAATTATAAGTCCTCAGAAATTCACTTAAAATAGTTGCAGCTGGGAGATGTAAAAAAAATCTTATGAATGAGCAAAAATGAAGTGAATAATGCTGCACAAGGAAGACTCTCAATGAAAAATCTGGTAAACAGTCCTGTGAAAGAATGAAAACGGGAAGCAGATGTTGCCTGATAAGACTGCTTACTTACTGGGAGATACCAGCATGGATCTGCTCTGGTTTCAAGTAAATTTTAGCTAAGCTAGTTTCTCTCGGCAGGTGGCTTGGCTTCAGCAAACTCAAGGATCTTGATCAAAAGATGAAGTGCACTTTTACTTTGAAAGTTACACAGATATTTGTTTTATTCAAGTCCAGGCATGTAAGAGAGCCAACAGTCACATGTCTGTGGAGTGTGGTTTGCTCATATGGTCTCATTATATCTACATACCAATGTCAATACAGCATATCCACAAAGTCTGGACAAAGAACAAACTTTTATGTCTTGCCACAAGCAGTTCCCTACTCCAGACTTCCTTGCACATCCATCCTTCATTAGAAAACCTTCAATTACTCAGATTCTCACACATAGTTTTATAGAAACTTATATGAGATTATCTACTATGTTTAAGCTTAGGAAAAGCTTCTATCAACCAAGATTCAAGACTACATTTTAGAGATATTAACCCTGAGCACTGAGAAAATATTCCAGGAACAAATTGAAAAAAAAATGTAGAAGTACTACAAGTATTAAGACACTTTCAAAATATTAATTACTCAAATAAAACCTGGTTTCCAGAGATGGATCTTTTCTCAAATCAAGAAATAAATTAATCTTCGTGCACATGTGTCATCGTTCCCCAGGCGGAGTGGCCCAGATGTTGATCTCCTCTTTATCTTTCTTGTCTTCACAGCAGATGATTTCAGAGAAGCATATGAGGAATCCATTTGATATAAAGTGACTCCTTATGTGTTTGAGGACGTGTTTGGATCATTTAAGCTTCTGTTAGGAGAAACTGCATCTCATTTTAAGAAGTGGTGTTATCATGGGTTGCATCGGTTTGTCTTATCTTGGAAGAACTAGTATGAACCAGCCTAGGAAAGAACAAGGCATCATTCAGAATAATAACAATAGTGACCATTCAGTAAGCATGTGTTGTCTCACAGTGATGTTTCAAAGCAACTGGTTCACTGTGTTTTCCATGTAGCCCTCTGAGGAAGTTATGATATTATCCTCACTTTGGAGATCAGGTAACTGAAGCATTGTGGGGTCACATTTATTTTCAAATTTTTCTATGTGGGCCTATGGAGGACTTCTAAGTTAGGACATTTTAATTTGGAAGCTCTGCTGCTAACCTTATCATCATCCCGAGTATGCTTCATTTCTCCTTTAAAGGATACTTCAGATCATTCTCCATTCTAATCATGATTTCCAATGAGTCAATAAAGATGTCCAAGAAAAAAGCTCTAGAAAAACCCTGGTTCACCACTTGCATCAAATTCTCCATGGACTTTTCTTATTTAATTCTTCAGTATTTTAAAGGCTCTATTATACTCACAACATTGACTGCTTTATATTTTATGTTTTGAGAATTTTTAAGGTGTATTTTATGACATTCTTGTTTCTCCTGCTCTGACCCATCCTTCATCCTTGCCATCTTCTCATCCAACTTCATGTTAATATAATCAGTCACTCCATTGAAGAGAATTGGTTTTTCCCTGTCCCAGAAACTATCATTTGTTAATATCTTCTTGGTTAGGGAGTGGAACTTGTTCCCACTTCCTCTCCTGTATTCTTGGAATTTTTGTGACTTCAGCTTGTGCATGGCTTATGCATACTCTCATAGTCACAAAGTGTGAATTTATACTTGCATCTGCCCTGCTGTGTCTGACAAGTGTCATTTCCTTACAGATTTCCACCACCTCTGGTTCTTAGAATTCGTTCAATCCCTCTTAAACAAAGAACCCTTAACCTTGATAGAAAGGTATAATAAAGATATCCCATCCAGTCTCTCCCTCTCTATATATTGCCCTACTCTGGATCTGTGTATTAATTACCGTCTACTTCAGAAAAATGCTTCTCTGTTGAGAATCAAGTGACCTACAAGTATTGCAATATGACATTAGGAATCATTGTATTACTGTTAGTTTAACATAAAAAATAATATGTTTCCATTAAGGCCCATAACCTAGCTAGTCTCATATTCCTGGCCTCATTCACAGTATTTGGAATGGGTTTCATCTTATGAAGAGGGCCTAAAACTTAATTTAAATTTTTTTTATTAATTCCCTAACAGTTGTGTCACCATTGTATTGGAGTGCATGTCTTGCAGGTAGTTGATTATTACAGCTTGCAGAGTTTATAACGGTGTGAAGTTGGTGACAACATACCTTCTCTGGTAGCACTAGGAATGCTAGTCAGTTGCGATGAAGCTTTCAATTGAACATCACTTACTTTGCTTAGTGTTCGGCCATCACTATGCAATAAATTCTCACCATCAAGCTATGTGGGTGATGTCTATTTTACCCTTTGGCTAATGACTAAAAAATGTAACCCATTTCCTTACTGGATGATTTATTTAATAGTATATGATGCCTAGATGTGATACTGGCTTGCCCATCTCATGATGCCTCTAGTTAAATTTCTTTTAGATGTGTATATATTTCAGGAAAGTCCTAGGTTTACACCGAACTTTTCAAAGGCTTTCAGTGTTAGCCATCCCTTCACACATTCCTTCTATCTTGCCCCACAATCCCTCACCCTGTTCTTCCTCTGGCTCAGATTTTTTCCCTTATGATAATATATTCTAGATGGCCTTTTTAATAAGACTCCCCTCCACACCACTGCTCCCGTATTATTTAAGCTATGCCGAAATTCTAAATGAAACATACATAACTAAAGTATAAATACTAGCATATACACATAAGATAAAATACACAATGTTTGCATTCTTGGTCTTAAATATCATATGGAAACACAAGAACCCCTAGGATATCTAAAAATAAATCTAAAAAACTAAAATAAAATAACCTGATGGAGGAATTAGCAACTACAGTTTTAATAATAAAGCCAGCATACTGACACCATTGCATACACTAGCAAGATTTTGTTGAAAGGACCCAGATATAGCTGTCTCTTGTGAGACTAGGCCGGGGCCTAGCAAACACAGAAGTGGATGCTCACAGTCAGCTATTGGATGGAGCACAGGGCCCCTAATGGAGGAGCTAGAGAAAGTAACCAAGGAGCTAAAGGGGTCTGCAACCCTATAGGTGGAACAACAATAAGAGCTAACCAGTACCCCCCCGGAGCACATGTCTCTAGCTGCATATGTATCAGAAGATTGCCTAGTCGGCCATCAGTGCAAGAGTGGTCTTGCAAACTTTATATGCCTCAGTACAGGGGAACGCTAGAGCCTAGAAGTGGGAGTGGGTAGGTGGGGGAGTGGGTGGGGGAGCGTGCGGGGGACTTTTGGGATAGCATTGGAAATGTAAATGAAATAAATACCTAATTAAAAAAAAAAAATAAAGGCACAAGTCCCTTCCGCTCGACTCGTGACTCGAGCCCCGGGCTACCTTGCCAGCAGAGTCTTGCCCAACACCCGCAAGGGTCCACACGGGACTCCCCACGGGACCCTAAGACCTCTGGTGAGTGGATCACAGTGCCTGCCCCAATCCAATCACGCGGAACTTGAGACTGCAGTACATAGGGAAGCAGGCTACCCGGGCCTGATCTGGGGCACAAGTCCCTTCCGCTCGACTCGAGACTCGAGCCCCGGGCTACCTTGCCAGCAGAGTCTTGCCCAACACCCGCAAGGGTCCACACGGGACTCCCCACAGGACCCTAAGACCTCTGGTGAGTGGACCACAGTGCCTGCCCCAATCCAATCGCGCGGAACTTGAGAGTGAGGTACATAGGGAAGCAGGCTACCCGGGCCTGATCTGGGGCACAAGTCCCTTCCGCTCGACTCGTGACTCGAGCCCCGGGCTACCTTGCCAGCAGAGTCTTGCCCAACACCCGCAAGGGTCCACACGGGACTCCCCACGGGACCCTAAGACCTCTGGTGAGTGGATCACAGTGCCTGCCCCAATCCAATCGCGCGGAACTTGAGACTGCAGTACATAGGGAAGCAGGCTACCCGGGCCTGATCTGGGGCACAAGTCCCTTCCGCTCGACTCGAGACTCGAGCCCCGGGCTACCTTGCCAGCAGAGTCTTGCCCAACACCCGCAAGGGTCCACACGGGACTCCCCACGGGACCCTAAGACCTCTGGTGAATGGATCACAGTGCCTGCCCCAATCCAATCGCGCGGAACTTGAGACTGCGGTACATAGGGAAGCAGGCTACCCGGGCTTGATCTGGGGCACAAACCCCTTCCACTCCACTCGAGCCCCGGCTACCTTGCCAGCTGAGTCGCCTGACACCCGCAAGGGCCCACACAGGATTCCACACGTGATCCTAAGACCTCTAGTGAGTGGAACACAACTTCTGCCAGGAGTCTGGTTCGAACACCAGATATCTGGGTACCTGCCTTGCAAGAAGAGAGCTTGCCTGCAGAGAATACTCTGCCCACTGAAACTAAGGAGAGTGCTACCCTCCAGGTCTGCTCATAGAGGCTAACAGAGTCACCTGAAGAACAAGCTCTTAACAGTGACAACTAAAACAGCTAGCTTCAGAGATTACCAGATGGCGAAAGGCAAACGTAAGAATCCTACTAACAGAAATCAAGACCACTCACCATCATCAGAACGCAGCACTCCCACCCCACCTAGTCCTGGGCACCCCAACACAACCGAAAATCTAGACCCAGATTTAAAAACATTTCTCATGATGATGATAGAGGACATCAAGAAGGACTTTCATAAGTCACTTAAAGATTTACAGGAGAGCACTGCTAAAGAGTTACAGGCTCTTAAAGAAAAGCAGGAAAACACAGCCAAACAGGTGATGGAAATGAACAAAACCATACTAGAACTAAAAGGGGAAGTAGACACAATAAAGAAAACCCAAAGCGAGGCAACGCTGGAGATAGAAACCCTAGGAAAGAGATCTGGAACCATAGATGCGAGCATCAGCAACAAAATACAAGAAATGGAAGAGAGAATCTCAGGTGCAGAAGATTCCATAGAGAACATCGACACAACAGTCAAAGAAAATACAAAATGCAAAAGGATCCTAACTCAAAACATCCAGGTAATCCAGGACACAATGAGAAGACCAAACCTACGGATAATAGGAATTGATGAGAATGAAGATTTTCAACTTAAAGGGCCAGCTAATATCTTCAACAAAATAATAGAAGAAAACTTCCCAAACATAAAAAAAGAGATGCCCATGATCATACAAGAAGCATACAGAACTCCAAATAGACTGGACCAGAAAAGAAATTCCTCCCGACACATAATAATCAGAACAACAAATGCACTAAATAAAGATAGAATATTAAAAGCAGTAAGGGAGAAAGGTCAAGTAACATATAAAGGAAGGCCTATCAGAATTACACCAGACTTTTCACCAGAGACTATGAAAGCCAGAAGAGCCTGGACAGATGTTATACAGACACTAAGAGAACACAAATGCCAGCCCAGGCTACTATACCCGGCCAAACTCTCAATTACCATAGATGGAGAAACCAAAGTATTCCACGACAAAACCAAGTTCACACAATATCTTTCCACGAATCCAGCCCTTCAAAGGATAATAACAGAAAAGAAGCAATACAAGGACGGAAATCACGCCCTAGAACAACCAAGAAAGTAATCATTCAACAAACCAAAAAGAAGACAGCCACAAGAAAAGAATGCCAACTCTAACAACAAAAATAAAAGGGAGCAACAATTACTTTTCCTTAATATCTCTTAATATCAATGGACTCAATTCCCCAATAAAAAGACATAGACTAACAGACTGGCTACACAAACAGGACCCAACATTCTGCTGCTTACAGGAAACCCATCTCAGGGAAAAAGACAGACACTACCTCAGAGTGAAAGGCTGGAAAACAATTTTCCAAGCAAATGGACTGAAGAAACAAGCCGGAGTAGCCATTTTAATATCGGATAAAATCGACTTCCAACCCAAAGTTATCAAAAAAGACAAGGAGGGACACTTCATACTCATCAAAGGTAAAATCCTCCAAGAGGAACTCTCAATTCTGAATATCTACGCACCAAATGCAAGGGCAGCCACATTCATTAGAGACACTTTAGTAAAGCTCAAAGCATACATTGCACCTCACACAATAATAGTGGGAGACTTCAACACACCACTTTCTTCAAAGGACAGATCGTGGAAACAGAAACTAAACAGGGACACAGTGAAACTAACAGAAGTTATGAAACAAATGGACCTGACAGATATCTACAGAACACTTTATCCTAAAACAAAAGGATATACCTTCTTCTCAGCACCTCACGGGACCTTCTCCAAAATTGACCATATAATTGGTCACAAAACAGGCCTCAATAGATACAAAAATATTGAAATTGTCCCATGTATCCTATCAGACCACCATGGCCTAAGACTGATCTTCAATAACAACATAAATAATGGAAAGCCAACATTCACGTGGAAACTGAATAACACTATTCTCAATGATACCTTGGTCAAGGAAGGAATAAAGAAAGAAATTAAAGACTTTTTAGAGTTTAATGAAAATGAAGCCACAACGTACCCAAACCTATGGGACACAATGAAAGCATTTCTAAGAGGGAAACTCATAGCTATGAGTGCCTCCAAGAAGAAACGGGAGAGAGCACATACTAGCAGCTTGACAACACATCTAAAAGCCCTAGAAAAAAAGGAAGCAAATTCACCCAAGAGGAGTAGACGGCAGGAAATAATCAAACTCAGGGGTGAAATCAACCAAGTGGAAACAAGAAGAACTATTCAAAGAATTAACCAAACGAGGAGTTGGTTCTTTGAGAAAATCAACAAGATAGATAAACCCTTAGCTAGACTCACTAAAGGGCACAGGGACAAAATCCTAATTAACAAAATCAGAAATGAAAAGGGAGACATAACAACAGATCCTGAAGAAATCCAAAACACCATCAGATCCTTCTACAAAAGGCTATACTCAACAAAACTGGAAAACCTGGACGAAATGGACAAATTTCTGGACAGATACCAGGTACCAAAGTTGAATCAGGATCAAGCTGACCATCTAAACAGTCCCATATCACCTAAAGAAATAGAAGCAGTTATTAATAGTCTCCCAACCAAAAAAAGCCCAGGACCAGATGGGTTTAGTGCAGAGTTCTATCAGACCTTCAAAGAAGATCTAATTCCAATTCTGCACAAACTATTTCACAAAATAGAAGTAGAAGGTACTCTACCCAACTCATTTTATGAAGCCACTATTACTCTGATACCTAAACCACAGAAAGATCCAACAAAGATAGAGAACTTCAGACCAATTTCTCTTATGAATATCGATGCAAAAATCCTCAATAAAATTCTCGCTAACCGAATCCAAGAACACATTAAAGCAATCATCCATCCTGACCAAGTAGGTTTTATTCCAGGGATGCAGGGATGGTTTAATATACGAAAATCCATCAATGTAATCCATTATATAAACAAACTCAAAGACAAAAACCGCATGATCATCTCGTTAGATGCAGAAAAAGCATTTGACAAGATCCAACACCCATTCATGATAAAAGTTTTGGAAAGATCAGGAATTCAAGGCCCATACCTAAACATGATAAAAGCAATCTACAGCAAACCAGTAGCCAACATCAAAGTAAATGGAGAGAAGCTGGAAGCAATCCCACTAAAATCAGGGACTAGACAAGGCTGCCCACTTTCTCCCTACCTTTTCAACATAGTACTTGAAGTATTAACCAGAGCAATTCGACAACAAAAGGAGATCAAGGGGATACAAATTGGAAAAGAGGAAGTCAAAATATCACTTTTTGCAGATGATATGATAGTATATATAAGTGACCCTAAAAATTCTACCAGAGAACTCCTAAACCTGATAAACAGCTTCGGTGAAGTAGCTGGATATAAAATAAACTCAAACAAGTCAATGGCCTTTCTCTATACAAAGAATAAACAGGCTGAGAAAGAAATTAGGGAAACAACACCCTTCTCAATAGTCACAAATAATATAAAATATCTTGGCGTGACTCTAACTAAGGAGGTGAAAGATCTGTATGATAAAAACTTCAAATCTCTGAAGAAAGAAATTAAAGAAGATCTCAGAAGATGGAAAGATCTCCCATGCTCATGGATTGGCAGGATCAACATTGTAAAAATGGCTATCTTGCCAAAAGCAATCTACAGATTCAATGCAATCCCCATCAAAATTCCAACTCAATTCTTCAACGAATTGGAAGGAGCAATTTGCAAATTTGTCTGGAATAACAAAAAACCTAGGATAGCAAAAAGTCTTCTCAAGGATAAAAGAACTCCTGGCGGAATCACCATGCCAGACCTAAAGCTTTACTACAGAGCAATTGTGATAAAAACTGCATGGTACTGGTATAGAGACAGACAAGTAGACCAATGGAATAGAATTGAAGAACCAGAAATGAACCCACACACCTATGGTCACTTGATCTTCGACAAGGGAGCTAAAACCATCCAGTGGAAGAAAGACAGCATTTTCAACAATTGGTGCTGGCACAACTGGTTGTTATCGTGTAGAAGAATGCGAATCGATCCATACTTATCTCCTTGTACTAAGGTCAAATCTAAGTGGATCAAGGAACTTCACATAAAACCAGAGACACTGAAACTTATAGAGGAGAAAGTGGGGAAAAGCCTTGAAGATATGGGCACAGGGGAAAAATTCCTGAACAGAACAGCAATGGCTTGTGCTGTAAGATCGAGAATCGACAAATGGGACCTAATGAAACTCCAAAGTTTCTGCAAGGCAAAAGACACCGTCAATAAGACAAAAAGACCACCAACAGATTGGGAAAGGATCTTTACCTATCCTAAATCAGATAGGGGACTAATATCCAACATATATAAAGAACTCAAGAAGGTGGACTTCAGAAAATCAAATAACCCCATTAAAAAATGGGGCTCAGAACTGAACAAAGAATTCTCACCTGAGGAATACCGAATGGCAGAGAAGCACTTGAAAAAATGTTCAACATCCTTAATCATCAGGGAAATGCAAATCAAAACAACCCTGAGATTCCACCTCACACCAGTCAGAATGGCTAAGATCAAAAATTCAGGTGACAGCAGATGCTGGCGAGGATGTGGTGAAAGAGGAACACTCCTCCATTGTTGGTGGGAGTGCAGGCTTGTACAACCACTCTGGAAATCAGTCTGGCGGTTCCTCAGAAAACTGGACATAGTACTACCGGAGGATCCAGCAATACCTCTCCTGGGCATATATCCAGAAGATGCCCCAACAGGTAAGAAGGACACATGCTCCACTATGTTCATAGCAGCCTTATTTATAATAGCCAGAAGCTGGAAAGAACCTAGATGCCCCTCAACAGAGGAATGGATACAGAAAATGTGGTACATCTACACAATGGAGTACTACTCAGCTATTAAAAAGAATGAATTTATGAAATTCCTAGCCAAATGGATGGACCTGGAGGGCATCATCCTGAGTGAGGTAACACATTCACAAAGAAACTCACACAATATGTATTCACTGATAAGTGGATATTAGCCCCAAACCTAGGATACCCAAGATATAAGATATAATTTGCTAAACACATGAAACTCAAGGAGAATGAAGACTGAAGTGTGGACACTATGCCCCTCCTTAGATTTGGGAACAAAACACCCATGGAAGGAGTTACAGAGACGGAGTTTGGAGCTGAGATGAAAGGATGGACCATGTAGAGACTGCCATAGCCAGGGATCCACCCCATAATCAGCATCCAAACGCTGACACCATTGCATACACTAGCAAGATTTTATTGAAAGGACGCAGATGTAGCTGTCTCTTGTGAGACTATGCCGGGGCCCAGCAAACACAGAAGTGGATGCTCACAGTTAGCTAATGGATGTATCATAGGGCTCCCAATGGAGGAGCTAGAGAAAGTAGCCAAGGAGCTAAAGGGATCTGCAACCCTATAGGTGGAACAACATTATGAGCTAACCAGTACCCCGGAGCTCTTGACTCTAGCTGCATATATATCAAAAGATGGCCTAGTCGGCCATCACTGGAAAGAGAGGCCCATTGGACTTGCAAACTTTATATGCCCCAGTACAGGGGAATACCAGGGCCAAAAAGGGGGAGTGGGTGGGCAGGGGAGTGGGGGTGGGTGGATATGGGGGACTTTTGGTATAGCATTGGAAATGTAAATGAGTTAAATACCTAATAAAAAATGGAAAAAAAAAAATAAAATAAAGCCAGCATGGTGAAACAGATACCCTGATCAACAGAATAGAATTAGCAACATATAAATAATTTCAAAAACCTACGAACACCTGATTTTTGACAAAGATGCCAATAAGAAACACTGGAAAAAAGACAGCATCGTCATCAAATGGTGTCGGTAAAACTGGATAGCTGAATTTAGAAGAAAAATTTTAAAACAATTTTGTTACTGGGCACAAATTTCAACCCCAAATGGATCAAGGAAATCAACATAAGGCCAGATACCACGAATAGAGTAGACTGGAGAGTAGAGACTTGGTTTGGATTCCCTGACAAAGATTTAATATAACCAACAACACAGAAACTAATACTGACAATGCGTGGGACCCTTGAAACTAAAATGTTTGTACACAGCAAAAGGCACCATTATTCAGGCAAAGTTTCATCCTGTAGAATGCGAAAATGTCTTCTCTAATTATAAATATAACAGAAGGTTGGTTTCTAGAATATGCAAAGAACTAATAGAGCCAGAACCTCAAAACAAATAACTCAATCAAAAAATGAAATATAGAACTGAACAAAGAATTCTCAGAAGAGATAAAAAAATGGATGATGAATATTTAAAAACTATTCAAAATCCTCTGCCATTAGGGAACTATAAATTAAAACTACTTTTAGATTTCATTTTTCCCCAGAGTGGTCAAAATTAATAAAACAAGTGACATTAAATTCTGGTAATATGTTAGGAAATGGCAATAATTATTCTTTGCGGGTAGGAGAGCAAACTGGTGCAGTCACTAAGGAAATCACTGTTGAGTTTTCTGAAAAAGATGAAAATATATCTACTATCAGAACCAGCTGTACCACTCTTAGTCATACACTCAAAATACTTTGCTTCTTGTTGTGGAGATACTTGTTCATCCACATTCATTTCTGTTTTATCCTTAACAGCCATGAATTAGAAATATTGAGGTTGCCCCTCAACTGATGAATAAATAGTGAAACGTGGTGCAAATACGTAATGAAATACTATTCAACTATTCTGTTTGAGGTAACACAAAAACAAAACCACTGACTACATTAACCAAAGTCAGCTATTACAAAACAACAACAACAAAAACAAACAAACAAACAAACAAAAAGTTACTTGGATTTTCTTCAGTGTAGTAGCTCTGCATGTGTGTGTGTGTGAAGGTGGGTGGGTGGTTTTATGTGTCATGAAACAAAAAAGAAGTCATGAGACAGTAGACAATGACTTTAAGGGGGAAGAGAAGAAATAATAGACTACATGGTATATAAAAGAACTTGAACTAACTATAGGAAGAAATAAATCAAACTGAAGTGGGAGAGGAGAAACCAAAGATGATAGTTGTGCAGGGGAACAAATGTGAATGAAGCATAATGAAACATGGACATGAAGAAAGCCCATTATTTTGTATGCTACACTAAATGTACATTAATTTTATAATGATAAAACATAAATGTGAATAATCAATACATCGAAAAATATTGAGATCGAAAACAGATGGCTAATTTCAAGAGCTGGAATCAACAACCAAAACCTGAGAATGTTTAGTAAGTAAAGGGTTTTGGTTTGGGAAGATGAGACCATTCTGGGAGTGGCTGGGGACAGCTGAATGGTAATTTGAGTCCATTTAGTGAAACTCTATGCCTAACAAAAGCTAATGTGAACATTTCTACGGCGGGTATATGAAGATGGTGTTTTTACCTTGGATATAAATCACACAATACATGTAATGGGAGGGATGTTGGGCTGATACATGGGAAAGGTCTCTGCCAAGAATACAATAACAAAAAGGGCCTTCCACAGACAATTTTTCAAAATAAGCTTTTTTTGAGGATTAAGTCAGACTATGAATTCAGTGACTTATAAATCTATTTTGGTATGTAGTGGTTCAATGTCATGACAATGGTCTGTTTTTGTTCCCCTTTATTAATGACATTTTGATCAAACCTGAAATAACCCAATACTTCTAGAAGTTGCATGTCAATGCTTACTTAAGGAAATACTTTAAAATAAATTCAAGAAAAAAAAAATTTTTCCAATTTGTTAAATGCTAAAAAGTAAAGGTTCACATGAGACATGTAGAGTGTTGAATTTAGAATGAGGAGCCAAGAAAATCTAAAAGGAATTCTCTTCTCTAAATTATGTAGTTATCTTTTATTTATTCACTCTAACTTGTCACTTTGCTGAGACTGTTTTGAGGGAAATTAGCAGCAGATGAAGTTGGATTTCAGAGCTTAAGACGACAAAGTAAACAGGTGCTAATATAGAAAATTGTTTCCATCTGTGATTGCTAGTATGCTTTAGAAATGCTTTTAACTCTTCTGCTCAGAGCTACCAGTGACTGGGTTATTAGGAAAGATGTAGCTGCTCACTATGGGAAGACTTGATTGGGTCCATTATCCATTATGTCAAAGGTCTACTAATAAAGAACCTGCTTTCTAATGCACTGGATAAGAATAGTCCCTACAAACACTTTAAATGTATTTTCTAATTGAAAGCATGGTGTGCACTTCAGAAAAACGGCTCATCATTGAGCACAGGGTCCCCAATGGAGGAGTTACAGAAAGGACTAAAGGAGCTGGGTATGGTACTGAGATCTGGAATGAATTACAGAGATTGTTTTGATGACACTTGCTGGACCTTTAGGAAACTCAGTTGTTCAGCTGCACTGTCAAAACTCAAGAAAAGTCTGATATCTCTTGACACAGTGACAATGATGAACTATAACATATTTATCCATATACATACACCCTTTATTCATAACTTGTCTGTCTCTCATTAATCAACTTATATGTATATCATATAAGTTGTGTGTATATGTGTGTGTGTAAGCTTTAATGCAAGATTTTTATTTCTGATGAGATGAAGAAGAGTAGAAACAGAGACTTGGTTTTTACTATGAGAATCTTAAACTACAGAATCTGATATGCAGATTTTAGGAAATACCAAAATTCATTTTAACTTTGAATAAACACAAAACTGGCAATGTTATCTCTATATGTAATTGTTATACATGACATGCCTCTGATGCTCAGAAGACATTTGCAGTCATCTGAATATTGCATGTTAAATCTTCCATAGAAGAATGTATTCATAGAAAAAACTAAACACATGTCAAATTTCTTATGAACAAATTCCAATAGAATAATCAAGATTTTTTTTAAACTGGAATGAAATAACAACCACATGAAAGTCCATATTGTTGGTTATGCAGTTGTTGTTGTTGTTATTATTTATAACATTTCTCTCATTCAGAGAACACATGAAGAAGGAAAACAAACAAATGCAGTAGTATAGAATGTAGTTTTATCACCATGTTGTAATTTAATTTCTGTTCCTGTGGTAAAATACCCTGGCCAAAAACAAGTGTTATGAGCATGCAATAACAGGAACATAGACAAACATGTTTATGTCTTCCCACAATGTGAGAATTGATTGAATGACAATAAACTCACAAGGTTCACTGGTTTCATGACAGCAGTTTGTGATATGATCTAACTAACCTGACAACTTGGCCAAGGGGATGCAGGTTTGATCTAATCTTAGTTACTGAGATGTAGTTTCAAAGTACACATCACTCAAGCACACGGTATATTTATCTCTACAGTTATCAACATATGTGGTTTTCAGAATAAATACAAGTTAAAGGGGCTGTAACCAAATTCAAATGGTTTCAGAAGTGAGCAGATTCTCAAATGATGATAATATAACAAATCAGACCAGGTCTGAGAGGGAGCTGTTGCTAGAACTACTGGAATCAGGTTTTTAGAGTGAAGAAGCAAAATTCAGCTACAAAATGGAAAGCTGTAATAAGTTCTGAGAGCAGAAATGGAAGGATTGGGTAGCGATTCATATAGGCAAAAAATAGGTGACCAGGCAGGAAGTTGAAATAGACTACATCAACATTGTTATAGCAAGTAAAGTTCTGTCAGTTTCCAGTGGGCAAACTTCTGTCCTAGCATCAGCCTGGGTTGTTTAGGGATCTTCATGGAATATCCTCAATCAACAACTCAAACGAATGTAACCCAGAATCACCACTGGGAAGCCTTGCCTGGTTACAAAAAATGTCCAGTTCAAACTAGTCTCCTCCATTACTAGGAGTTCTCACTAGCATCGCCCTTATAGATTCCAGGAAGTCTCCACTGCACTAGGTTACCACACCATACTCCAAATTCCTCCAATTCTAGGTCGCTTACTTTGCACTCTTTTCCTCCATCCTATGCCACTCCTGACCACATGAAGCTCAAGAAGAAGGAAGATCAATGTGTGGGTGCTTCAGTCCTTCTTAGAAGGGGTGGGGGGATATTCACCGGAGCAAATATAGAGACAAAGTATGGAGTAACGACTGAAGGAAAGGCCATTCAGGGACTATACCACCTGGGGACCAATCCCATATACAGTCACTAAACCTAGAAACTGTTGTGGATGCCAAGAAGTGCATGCTGACAGGAGCCTGATATAGCTATCTCCTGAGAGGCCCTGCCAGAGCCTGATAAATACAAAGGTGGGTGCTTACAGCAAACCATTGCCTGAGCACAGGGTCCCCAATGGAGGATTTAGAGAGTGGACTAAAGGAGCTGAAGGGATTTGCAAACCCATAAGAAGAACAACAATATGAACCAACCAGACCCCACCCCCAGAACTCCCAGGGACTAAACCACCAGCCAGAGTACACATGGTGGGACCCATGGCTCCAGCCACATATGTAGCAGAGGAGAGCCTTGTCGGGCATCAGTGAGACAAGAGGCCCTTAGTCCTGTAAAGTCTCGATGCCCCAGGGTAGGTGAAGACAGGAATGGGTGGGTGGGTGGGTGGGGAAATACCATCATATAAGCAGGGGGAGGAAGAATGAGAGAGTTTCCAGTGGGGGAAACTGGGAAAGGGGATAACATTTGAAATGTAAGTAAAGAAAATATCCAATAAAAAATAAAAAAGGGAGAGTAATACTCCATTGTGTAAATATACCATTTTTTTTATAATTTCTTTTCCAGTTGAAGAACCATCTATGTTGTTTCCAGTATCTGTCTCTTATGAATAAAGCCTCAATGGTATGATGGACTGTCCTTTGGTATATGTCTAAGTGTGGTATAGTTGGGTTGTGAGGTAAATTGCTTCCTACATTTCTGAGAAACATCCATATTGATTTCCAGAGTGGCTTTACATGTTTGCACTCCTAGCAACAATGTAGGAGTGTCCCCCTTGCATCGCATCCTTGCCAGCATGAGCTGCCACTTGTAACCCATTATAGCCCTCCTGACAGAAATCCCGAAGTAGGTTTGATTGACATTACCCTGGTGGCCAAGGATGTTTAACATCCCCTTAAGTATTTTTCATCCTTTTGAGTTTCCTCTAGAGAATTCTCTGTTTAGTTCTGTTCCCCATTTTAATTGAATTATTTCACTTTAGATATGAGACCTCTATCAGATGTAGAGTTGGTAAAAATCTTTTCCCATTTCTTAGGCTGCCTCTTTGTCCAATTAACAGTATTTGTCTTATAGAACTTCAGTTTCCTTTGATACCATTTATTAAAGTGTCTATGCTGTTAGTGTTCTGTTCAGAGCATTGTACCCCAGGGCAATTCATTCAATGTTGTTGCCCATTTTTTCATATCATATTCTGGCTTTGTTTCCAGATTTTTGATCCACTTGGAATTGAGTTATGTTAAAGGTGATAAATATGTATCCATTTGCGATTTTCTACATGAAGACATTCAGTTTGACCAGTACCATTTGTTGAAGATGCTTTTTTTTTTTTTTATTGAGTATGCATTTCTGGCTTTTTAAATTTAAATCAAAACTCACTCATTCATGGGTATGTGAATTTATGTCTGGGTCTTCAGTTTAATTCTAGTGATAAGCATGTGTTTTTATGCCAATACCATGAAGTTTTTATTACTATAGCTCTTTGGTACTACTTTTAATTACAGATGGTGATACCTCCTGCAGTTCTTTTATTAATTGGGATTGTTTTATCTATCCTAGTTATTTGTTTGTTTGGTTGTTTAACCATATGAAGTTGAGATTGTCTTTTAAAGGTATATAATTTTGGGATTTGTAGAGGAATTTTAATCCAACAACATGGCTACTCTCACTGGATTGTAGACAATCTCTCAGCCTTAGCATATACTTTTAATCAATCTGGCTGGAATACAGACATGCCTAGCACACACCTTTAATACCACACAACGGAGGTAAAGTTAGGTTTTACAAGGAGGCACCCACGTTTCAAAGTAATAGATAGTCGAAAGACAAACAAAGTGACCAATCAGAAAAAGATTTGATAGAACAAGGTATGCCCAACTCTCAGGAGAACAGAGCAGAAAGAAAGGCAGCTGAGAAGAGAACAGCTCTAAGGGAGAGAAGAAGGCAGTTTTCCTGAGACAGTTGCAGACAGGTTAGAGAGAGAATAAGTTAGACATAAGTAAAGACAGAACAAACCGAGAATGAAAAGGATCCAGAAGTTTAGGGTAGATTGCTAAACTTAGTTTGAAGCCAAGCAGGGTAATTCAGGGAGAAGCAGAAACAAGCTAGTTTGAATCAATCATCTCAGAGAGGAGTTTGAGCCAGAACAGCTGTGTTTAACCAGTTAGTCAGAGTTCAGAAAGCAGAAACTGTGAGCTTATACAGCATTAAGCCTTGGAAACAATAACCTCATGTGAATAAAAGTTACTTTAACAGGAATTTTGATGGGTATTGAATTGAATCAATTCTTTTGGTAGAACTTTTTTTTTTTTTTTTTTTTAGGACATTTACTGTGTTAATCCTACAAATCCTTGAGACATGGAAATCTTCCCATCTTTTGGTATCTTCTACAATGTATTTCTTCAAAGATGTGAAGTTTCTATCATACAAATCATCCACTTGATTAGTTAGAATTCCCCCAAGATATTTTATATTGTTTGAGACTATTGTGAAGAGTGTTATTTCCATGAGTTTTTCCCTAGTCTACTTTTTATTTGTGTATAGGAAAGATACTAATTTTTTTTAGTTAATAATTTATCAAGCCATTTTGTAGAAAGTGTGTACTGGCAGTGAGAGTTTCATAGTTTCATAATATATATATATGATATATATATATATATATATATATATATAGAGAGAGAGAGAGAGAGAGAGAGAGAGAAATAGAAAGACTTTGACTTCTTACATTCCAATTTGTATTCCCTTTATCTCCTTTAGTTGTCTTATTGCCCTAGCTGTAATTTCAAATGCTATGTTGAATATATAGGAGAGGAGTGAACAGTCTTGTCTCTTTCATGATTTTAGTGAGATTGTTTAAATATCTCTCCATTTAATTTTGTGTTAATTATGGATTTGCTGTAAATTGTCTTTATAGGGTTTAGATATATCCCTTGTTTACCTGGTATCTCCAAGACTTTTGTCATCAAGGTGTTTTGATTTTGTCAAAGGCTTTTTTTTTTTTTTTGGCATCCACTGAGATGATTATATGTTTTTATTTCTTTTATTTTAATTATATGGTGGATTACACTGACTGATTTTCATATGTTGAACCATCCCTTCATCTAAAGTCTACTTGGTCATGTGGATGATCTTCTTGCTATGTTTTTGGATTTGGTTTGTAGGCTATTAATTTCAATATTTTGCATCAATGTTCATAAGAATAATTAATCTGCAGTCCTGTTTATTTAGCCTTTATGTGGTTTGGGTATCAGAGTAACTGGGGCCTCATAAAATGAATTGACCAATGTTCATTATGTTTCTATTTTGGGAATAATTTGGGAAGTATTGATATTAACTGTTCTTTGAAAGTTTGGTAGAAATCTGCACTAAAACTATCTGGCCCTGTTTTTGTTTTTGTTTTTGTTTTTGTTTTGGTTTTGGTTTTGGTTTTGGTTTTGGTTTGGTTTTTGTTATCCCCCTGCTTCTATTTCATTAAGGGTTATAAAGCATGTAGTGCTATGAAGTTTCGATTTAACACTATGTCCACTGTGTCCCATAAATTTGGGTATTCTGTGTAATCATAATCATTGAATTCTGGAAAGACTTTAATGTCTTTCTTATTTCTGTTTTGACCAATTTTTCATTGAGTAACATGTTGTTAAGTTTCCATGAGTTTGTAAGCTTTCTCTTGTTTCTGTTGATGTTGATGTCCAGTTTTTATCCATAGTGGTCTGATTGAATTTAGGGGGTTATTTTTATTTTCTCATGTCTATTGAGAGTTGTTTTGTAAACAAGAATATGATCAGTTTTGGTGAAAGTTCTGTGAAGTGCTGAGAAGAAAGTATATCTTCTGTGTTTGGTGGAATGTCCTGGAAAGATTTGTTAGGTTCATTTACTTTATAAATTCAATTAGCTTCATAAGTTCTCTTTTATGTTTTTGTCTAAATGATCTGTCCATTGGAAAGAGTAGTTTTAGGGTTAATGCATGATTTAAGTTGTAGTCATTTATTTTTTTAATGGAAAGATGGGTTCCATTTGGTTTGGAACATAGATGTTAAGAATTGGAATGCCATATTAGTACATTTTTTCTTTGATGAATATATAGTGATATTCCCCATGCCTTTTCATTGTTTTTAGTTTGAAATCTGTTTTGCTAAATATTAAAATGACTATTCCTGTTTGCTTCCTAACCTCATTTGCTTGGAATACCTATACAACCCTTTAGTAATAATAATGTAATGATAACTGTCTTAGTCAGATGCTGGCAGAGCCTCTTGGAGGACAGTCATCCTAGGCTCCTGTCTGCAAGCACTTCTTGGCATTAGTAATAGTGTCAGGTTTGGTGTTTGTGGGTGGAATGGATACCAAAGTGGGGCAGTCTCTGGATGGCCTTTCCTTCAGTCTCTGCTCCATTTTTTTGTCCCTGCAATTCCTTTAGGCAGGAAAAATTCTGGGTTAAACATTAAGATGTGTAGGTGGCCCATCCATGAACTAGGGGCCATATCTATCTACCGGAGGAGGTCTCTTCAGGTTCTCTCTTACCTTTGTTGGGTATTTCAGCTAATGTCACCCCCACTGGGTCCTGGGAGCCTCTTCCTTCCCTAGCATTTGAAGTTTTCTAGTGGTTCCCCCTGTTCCCAACCCACTACTGCTACATATTTATATTCATTCTCCTGGACCTCTGGACTTCCTCATGTCTCTTCCTGATCCTGCCCTTCCTTTTATCCCTCCCCCTTTCAGGTCTCTCTCTGCCTCTACCTCCTGGGATTATTTTTGTATTCAACACTACTTCTGAGTAGTGTTGAAGCATATTCCTTCTTGTTAAGCTTCATATGGTCTGTGAGGCATTCTGTGCTTTTGGGTTAATATCCACTTATCAATGAGTACATGCCATGTATGTCCTTTTGAGTCTGGGTTACCTCACTCACGATGGGGATGGTATTTTCTATCAGTTTGCCTTCAAAATTCATGAAGTTGTCATTTTTAATTCTGATTAGTAGCCCATTGTTTAAATGTACCACATTTCCTGTATTCATTCTTTCATTGAGGGACATCTGGGTTGTTTCCAGCTTTTGGCTATTACAGATAAAGCTGCTGTTAAAATAGTGGAGAACATGCCCCTGTGGTATGGTGGGACATCTTTTGGGTATATGCCCCGGAGTAGTATAGCTGGGTCTCTAAGTACAACTACTTTTAATTTTCTGAGGAACTGCCAGATTGATTTCCAGAGTAGTTGTATCAGCTTGCAATCCCACTAGCAATGGAGAGTGTTCCACTTTCTCCACATCCTCACCTGCATCTGTTGTCACCTGAGATTTTGATCTTAGCCATTCTTATTGGTATAAGGTGGAATGTCAGGGTCATTTTCCTTTGCATTTCCCTTATGACTAAGAATGTTGTACATTTCTTTAGGTGCTTCTTAGCCATTGGAGATTCCCCAGTTGAGAACTCTTTGTTTAGCTCTGTACATATTTTAAATAGGGTAATTTGGTCCTCTGGAGTCTACCTTCTTGATCTCTCTCTCTCTCTCTCTCTCTCTCTCTCTCTCTCTCTCTCTCTCTCTCCTTCCCTCCTTCCCTTCCTCCCTCCCTCCCTTCCTTCCTTCCTTCCTTCCTTCCTTCCTTCCTTCCTTCCTTCCTTCCTTCCATTCTTTCGTTCGTTCTTCTTTTTTTTTTTGGATATTTTGAATATTAGCCCTCTACCATATATCAGATGTAGGGTTGGTAAAGATCTTTTCCCAATCTGTTGGTTGTCATTTTGTCTTATTGACAGTGTTCTTTATTTGTTTGTTTGGGTTGTGTGTGTGTGTGTGTGTGTGTGTGTGTGTGTTTGGGTTTTCTGTTTAATTTTACTGGTGTCCTATATGCTTCATGTACCTTTTTAAGCATTTCCTTCTTTAGGTTAGGAAAATTTTATTGTATGGTTTTGTTGAAATATTTTCTGGGATTTTGAGCTGGGATTCTTCTCCTTCCTTCATTCCTATTATTTGTAGGTTTGGTCTGTTTATATTGTCCCAGATTTCCTGAATGTTTTGTGTCAGGAAATTTTTATATTCAGCATTTTTGACCTATACATACATTTCTTATATCATACCTTCAGTAACTGAGACTTCCTCTTACATCTCTTATATTCTCTTGGTGAAGCTTGCTCTCTGTTCCTACTCCTAAGTTTGTCTTTCCATGTTTCCATCAGTTTGTGGTTTCTTTATTATTACTATCTCCAGTTTTAGGCCTTGAAGAGTTTTATTTATTTTCTTGAATTGTATGCTTCTTCTTTTTTTTTAAGGGGGCGGGGGGGCTTTATTCATTCCCTCCAATTGTTTGTGAGGTTTTTTTTTTTGAGCAATTTATTCATTTCCTCCAATTGTGTGTGTATTCCAGAATTTCTTCAATGAGTTTATTAATTTCTGCTATCATCTTCACATAGGTTTTTAATTTATTTTTATTAGACATTTTCTTTATATACATTTCAAATGCTATCCCAAAAGTCCCCTATACCCTCCCTCCACCCTGCTCCCCTACCCACCCACTCCCGCTTCTTGGCCCTGGCATTCCCCTGTACTAGGGCATATAAAGTTTGCATTACCAAGGGGCCTCTCTTCCCAGTGATGGCCAACTAGGCCATCTTCTGCTACATATGCAGCTAGAGATATGAGCTCTGGGGGTACTGGTTAGTTCATATTGTTGTTCCACCTATAGGGTTACAGACCCCTTCAGTTCCTTTGGTGCTTTCTCTAGCTTCTCCATTGGGGGCCCTGTGTTCCATCTTATAGATGACTGTGAGCATCCACTTTTGTATTTGCCAGGCACTGGCATAGCCTCATACAAGACAGCTATAACAGGGTTCCTTCAGCAAAATCCTTCTGGCATTGTGCAAATGTGTCTGGGTTTGGTGGCTGATTATGGGATGGATCCCCCGGGTGGAGATGGCTCAGTGGTTCAGAGCACTGATTGTTCTTCCGAAGGTCCTGAGTTCAAATCCCAGCAATCACATGATGGCTCACAACCATCCGTAATGCCATCTGATGCCCTCTACTGGTGTGTCTGAAGACAGCTACAGTGTACTTACATATAAATAATAAATAAACCTTATATTAAAAAAAAAAAAAACCTAAGACGAAAGGATGGACTATTCGGAGACTTCACATAGTTATTAAGGTGTTTTTCTTTTGGTTCAGATATGTTGGAGTATTCAGGAACTGTTATGAATAACTGAGCTGTGATGGTAACATGTTGCCCTGACTGTTATAGATTTTTGTCCTCACACTTGCGTCTATGTGTCTGGGTTGGGGGTGATATGATTTTAGGTGCTAATTTCTGAATTTGTCTTGGTCTGATGGGAGTTTGTTCCTTGGTTTCTGTTTCCCTCTTTGGATTTTCAGAGAGTGTGATGGCTGAGTGTTGTTTGTTTTACTAGTATGGTCAGCTAATATGTTTATAGGGAATGTTTGCTGGTGTTAGAGGCTGGGGAAAAGGAAGGCCATAGGGAGATGGTTTGAGGGATTAATAGGACACATTGATCTAAGGGATTGGAAGCTTCTCCTGGTATTCTATTGCAGTGCTAAGGACAAACCTTCAGAATTAGATATCAGGTAATAGACAGAGTGGAAGAGATCTGTGGGCATGTGTGCCCTGTGGATGAGCAACAACAGATGTCTGCCAGGGTTAAAGGCTGGGTCATAGTTATGAGGTGGGAAAGAAAAAGTGGCAGGCCTTGGTTTCTAGAATTAGCAGGAGGCATGCACAGGGAGAGAAGTGGACGCTGCATCTGTTGTTCTGTTGAGGCACGAGAGGTAACTCTGAGAATTGGAGCTTGGCTAACAGAAAACGAAAAATGTCAGCAGGTAGCTATCTCAAAGGCATTTCTCACTGAGGACTAGTTTTCATGGTACCAGAAGGTGGCATCCAAGCTTGGAGAGAAGCAAGCAGATCTATCCAGATATCATACGTGTGAATCACAAGGACAAGTGTGGGACAATATCCCAACATTACAGATGTGGCACATTTATGTTGATAGTAAACAACAGTTCTCTAGTTGGACTGAGGACACACTCAAAATGAGGGAAATTATGTCTAGTATACACACCACACTCACACACACACACATCACACACATGAAGAAATTTCAAATAAAAAAGAAATCAGATTAAAAGAGACCAAGAGAAGGCACACACATAAAAAAATCAATGCCCACTCATTCACACACTCAGGAATCTCATAAAAATACCCATTAAACTGAACCCTTAGTATATACACAGAGAGCCTAGTCCAGACCCATCTAGGCACTGTACATGCTGCTTTAGTTTTTGTGAGTGAACGTAATTTTTCCGCATGTATATTCAGAGTGCTTTCTTATCTTAGGATACTGCAGACCCTCTGGCTTTTACACTCTTTCTGTCTTCTGTTGTCTGGGTTCCTTGAGGCCCTAGGAAGGATTTTGATTGAGATATCCCATTTAAATCCAAGTGTTCCATACTCTCTGAGTAATGCCTAGCTGTGGGTCTCCATATTTGTTTTCATCTGCTGAAGGAGGAAGTTTCTCTAATGGTGGCTGGAAAAGGCATGAATCTATGAGTAAAGCAGCATATTACTAGGCGTCATTTTATTGATACATTTTTTTCCTCCTTTTCTTAGACTGGCATTATTTAATTTTGCCCTATTCCCAGGATGTACTGGCTGGTTTTGGGTATCAACTTGACACAGGCTGGAGTTATCACAAAGAAAGGAGCTTCAGTTGGGGAGATGCTTCCACGAGATCCAGCTGAAAGGCATTTTCTCAATTAGTGATCAAGGGGGAAGGGCCCCTTGTGGGTGGGGCCATCTCTGGGCTGGTTGTCTTGGGTTCTATCAGAGAGCAGGCTGATCAAGCCAGGAGAAGCAAGCCAGTAAAGAACATCCCTTCATGGCCTCTGCATCAGCTCCTGCTTCCTGACCTGCTTGGGTTCCAGTCCTGACATCCTTTGGTGATTAACAGCAATGTGGAAAATGTAAGCGGAATAAATCCTTTCCTTTCCAAGTTGCTTCTTGGTCATGATCTTTTGTCCAGGAATAGAAACCCTGACTAAGACACAGGACTATCTACTCTCTGATTCTTAGTCTCCCAAATGCTGTAGTGTGGAGTGAGCCTTAACTCAAATCAGTTATTGGCTGTTTACTACAACATGATTTGGGCCACCTTTGCTCCAGCACGTATTGCAGTTAGAACACCACTGATTATAAAAAAATGTATACCTGCCTTGGGATTTACATCTCTCTTTTGATACCATTCAGAGTATCTACCTGTACCAAAGACACTAGAAGCTAAAAGTGAAGGCTCTATGTGGGCACCTGCTCAACTTCTCTTTGTTCAGAGAGTTGTGTAGGTGTTGACTTAAGCAGGAGGGCTTTGCTGTCAATTTATAGAGAACAACCTATAGTCATAGGAGTACACTGCGTTCTTTGGGGATTCCAATGAGGCCTCTTTGGGTAACAACTCAATTAGACATAACCTAATCCTGTCACTGGAAGTTTTGATTGCTGACAAGTGATGTTCAGTTTGGAATCTGTCTTCCCCATTATTAGACAATTTCATTTAGATTACCTTCATGTACATATGTATCTTAGGAAGCTTCTACATTATTAGATTACCATGCTCCCTCTCAAATGCCCTACTCCTTCATTTCCCTCCAACAACCTCCTCTCTCCTCTTCCTCCCTACCCCTATTTGATCTTCTGATCATAGCTCTCATCCATCCTCAATTATCTATTTCATTTCTGCTTCTGAACAAGATCTGGTTTTTTTAGTCTCATATTTTATTTTGTTAATTTTTTTCTCAAAAGTAAATGAATGAATGAATGAATGAATGAATGGATGGATGGAGGAATGAATGAATATATGGATGGATGAATGAATGAATAGTCACTATGATGAAGTTAAGAACTAAACTTATTTATACCTGCTGGGAGGGAAAAATAATTTTCTGCAATAGAGTAATACTGGGTATACTGACCACTCCAGAATAGTCCATAAGGAGTTCATATGTAGTTAGCCAACATATAAAGGACTCTATGTTTTGTGTATGTGTGTGCATTTGTTTGGTTACAGATTGAATTCTTTCTGTCTTTCTAGGTATTTACTTGTTTTAGTTAGTTTTCTTGTTTTTTTTTTTGTCAGTTTGTTGTATTAAGTTTTTGTTTTTAAAAAATAATCTTAAAGTTGGGTAGGGAAATGGGAGGTTCTAGAAGGACTTGGTAGAGGAAAGAATATATGACTAAATATATTTACATTTAAAAGTTATTTTAAATAAAAAGAATCACCCAAAGAGTTTTATAAATAACTAGAACCCAATCACAATCAAAACAATTAAATGTAAACTTCTGGGAGGCTGACAGCCCGTCACTATATTTCTTTAAGGTTCCAAATGCATTGCCAACTAGGGCTTTAATCTAGAGGATGATTTGTAATACTGATTAAAACTGTTAAAAGTTCTAGGCAAAGATTTTTCACTGATACAGTAAAAAAAAAAAATCATGTTAAAATTCTCCAAAAGGGAATAAGAATGTAAATTGTATTATATAAAGATAATAATGCTCTAGTAAGTATTGTAGTTATTATATTAATTACAATGCTGAGAGGGACAGATGATGGAAACAAAGGAGCAAGTAGTATAATCTATTGTCATTTACAGATGTATAAATTGAATCTTTCAATCTCTATACAATTAATAAAATATGCTTCTACCATCCATGAAAAGAAACAGAAATTTCAGCATGATTGTAACAATGTGTGTGATGTGTGTATATCTATATATCACCTAACTATCATCTATCTATCTATCTATCTATCTATCTATCTACCTGTCTGCCTGTCTATCTATCTATCATCTATCTATCTGTATCTATATCTATATCTGTATCTGTATCTGTATCTATATCTATATCTATATCTATATTTATATCTATATCTATGTGTGTGTGAGGGGGGGCATGTGTACAATTATATGCTATGTATGTGTGTACATGCACATGCACAGAGATAGGAAGAAACAATATATATTCACATGTACCTGGATTAATATATATATACATATTTAAGTACATATGTATTAAAATATTCATATACTATATATGAGTGAAAAAATATATATATGCACTCATGAAAATGTTCTTTAAAATGTTGACCCTTAAATGATAATGAAAACATTTTGATAACTGACATACTTTTTTTAAAATAATACTTCTATGAATGTCTACAAGTCTTTCTCTACCAACTCTAAGTCTAAGGCAGGATACATGAGTCTGGACAGTACTTTGTAGAATTTTTTCCAATTTTTAATAGGTATTTTCTTCATTTACATTTCAAATGCTATTCCAAAAGTCCCCTATACCCTCCCCCACCCTGCTCCCCTACCCACCCTCTCCCACTTCTTGGCCCTGTTGTTCTTCTGTACTGGGGCATATAAAGTTTGCAAGACCAAGGGGCCTCTCTTCCCAATGATGGCTGACTAGGCCATCTTCTGATACCTATGCAGCTAGAGAGACGAGCTCTGGTGGTGGTGGTGGTGGTGGGGTACTGGTTAGTTCATATTGTTGTTCCACCTATAGGGTTTGCAGACCCCTTCAGCTCCTTGGGTACTTTCTCTAGGTCCTCCATTAGGGGCCCTGTGTTCCACCCAATAGATGACTGTGAGCATTCACTTCTGTGTTTGCCATGTACTAGCATAGCCTCACACGAGACAGCTATATTAGGGTCCTTTCAGCAAAATCTTGGAGGCATAATGCAGTAGTGTCTGGGTTTGGTGGCTGATTATGGGATGGATCCCTGGGTGGGGCAGTTTTTGGATGTTCCATCCTTTCAACTTAGCTCCAAACTTTGTCTTTGTAACTCCTTAGATGGGTATTTTGTTCCCTATTCTAAGGAGGGATGAAGTACCCACACTTTGGTCTTCCTTCTTGAGTTTCATGTGTTTTGCGAATTGTATCTTGGGTATTCTAAGTTTCTGGGCTAATATCCACTTATTAGTGAGTGCATATCATGTGAGTTCTTTTGTGATTGGGTTACCTCACTAAGGATGATATCCTCCAGATCCATTCATTTGCCTAGGGATTTCATAAATTCATTGTTTTTAATAGCTGAGTAGTACTCCCTTGTATAAATGTACCACATTTTCTGTAACCATTCCTCTCTTGAGGGACATCTGGGTTCTTTCCAGCTTCTGGTTATTATAAATAAGACTGCTATGAATATGATGGATCATATGTTTGTATTACCAGTTGGAACATCTTCTGGATATATGCCCGGGACAGGTATTGCTGGATCCTCCGGTAGTACTATGTCTAATTTTCTGAGGAACTGCCAGACTGACTTCCAGAGTGGTTGTACAAGCTTGCAATCCCACCAACAATGGAGGAGTGTTCCTCTTTCTCCACATCCTTGCCAGCATCTGCTGTCACCTGAATTTTTAACCTTAGCCATTCTGACTTGTGTGAGGTAGAATCTCAGGGTTGTTTTGATTTGCATTTCCCTAATGATTAAGGATGTTGAACATTTTTTCAGGTGCTTCTCAGCCATTCAATATTCCTCAGTTGAGAATTCTTTGTTTAGCTCTGTGCCCCATTTTTAAATGGGGTTATTTGCTTCTCTGGAATCCATCTTCATGAGTTCTTTATATATACTGGATATTAGTCCCCTATCTGATTTATGACTGGTAAAGATCCTTTCCCAATCTGTTGGTGGCCTTTTTGCCTTATTGACAGTGTCTTTTGCCTTACAGAAGCTTTGCAATTAAAAGCTGTACTACAGAGCAATTGTGATAAAAACTGCATGATAGTGCTATAGCTATAGACAGGTAGACCAATGGAATACAATTGAAGACCCAGAAATGAACCCACACACCTATGGTCACTTGATCTTTTACAAGGAACTAAAACCATCCAGTGGGAATAAAAACAGCATTTTCAACAAATGGTGCTAGCACAACTGGTGGTTATCATGTAGAAGAATTCGAATTGACCCACTTTTATCTCCTTGTACTAAGGTCAAGTCTAAGTGGATCAAGGAACTCCACATAATACCAGAATACTGAATCTAATAGAGGAGAAAGTGGGGAAAAGCCTCAAAGATATGGACAAAGGGGGAAAAGTCCTGAATAGAACAGCAATGGCTTGTGCTGTAAGATTGCAGAATGTTTTTTTTTAACTGTAAAGAAAATAAAATTAATTTGAGAGTATAAATAGGACAAATGGCATGGACAACTAATGCTAAAATTCATGAAATCTGAGCAGTCCATTACTTAAAGATCATTCTGGATTATCACTAGAAAACAATGAGCACATTCTGAATAAAAGAAAAAATGAAGATAAAATATGAATTTCCAAGCAAAATCATATTAGTGAATATTTTCAGAATAATTTATGTATAAAGAAGTTTGATTTCTTCAGCCCAAGCCTATGTAACTGTTAACTGAACCAAGTCAACTTTAAATACTTCAGCTCCTGGGAAAAAATTAAGGCAGACTAACCTTAAACAAATATTAAGGTTAACATTAATGGCAATCCTTCCTTCACCTTGGCATGGTGTTCCATGGCACCCTGACCTCCCAAATCTCAAACTGAAGGGATATTTCCACTCTTCTTCCTCAGTATCAAAGTCACAACACAGACACACACAGAATGTTCCTCTGTTTTGATGTTTATATACTTTTCAAGTGACTACTGAATTTATTCAACATGTTAAATTTTATTCAACTAAACAGTAACATTTTGAGAGTCTTTTCTTATCATGAGTGAGCTCTCCACAGTGTTCCCACTATTATGTTTTAAATACAGTTCTGCACATAGACCAAGCATAAAACATAACAAGAATACTAAATTAGGTAATACACGTAGAATATCTATATAGTACTAATTTAAGCAATAATGATATTAAATTAGATTTTGAAGATTTAAAATATTTTGGATGAAAATGAATTAGTTTCATTTATTATTAAACTCACAATTGATTTTGCATATATGTGATATCAGGTGAAATCTTTAAAATATATATTTATGTTTCTACCAATCTTTGAATTAAAGTAGTTTTGTAGACTTCTTATTTCCTCAATGTGAATAGACCAATCTTCAAGCCAAAGAAACAGGAGATTCAGTTCTTTCCCAGTGCTAGTAGTGTCTACTGTGTCCATCCAGTCCAGTTCCATTGAGACCCGTCCTGTCTCTGCTGGTTCCCATTTAGCTGAAAGACATAAGCAAAGACAAGAAACTCATTACTTCCGTTTTATATTAAGGAAGGGTTCTGCTAAGAAGTCATGTCACATAAATCCCACAAAGTCAGGTTATGGATTGAGGAGAATGCAATGTTTTAACCTAGATTCCAATGCACTAAGCACTGGAAAGAAGAAAATTTCTTTCATATATCCAGACCAGAAAATTAGGAATTCCTGACCATAGTTACCAGTTTGTGCAAACATGGAGATAATAATTAACTTCTCCATCTAATCAGTGTATCGGTTAGCTATGATGGTGCTCTACTTCATTCCCTAGTGTAACTGGGCACCTGTCTGCACTGATTTAGACACTGTGCTTTCAAAGAATTGCATTCTGTGAAGAAGTTTACAAGCCTGTACTTGATTCTCTTTCCTTTTATGTTTTGTTCATGTTTTTTGACTTTATTCCTATAGAAACCATTGCTATATTCTGCTGTTCATCAAAGAACCACATAGTGAATTCAGTTATTTACATGCAGTCTATATGATGCAGATAAAGTGTTCCCATTTAAAGGAGCAACATTGAGCAGGATAAGGCAGCTTTACATTGAAACATGGTGCTACATAGAGAGATCTCCTGTCCCAAGGGTCTAGGGACTCAGTAGCTGTCTGGAATTTCATGGTGGTGGCTACACAGACAGACCCATGTGCTGATGGGTAATTTAGTCTTGCACTTATCGTACATTGTTTGAAAACACTATGCTTACATTGATAAGAAAAAAATAATTAAGATAAGGCTCCTTGAAATAGAGATATTTTCAGACTCCTCTTCTCCTGACTCATGATATAACTCCTCAAATCCCTGTTGTATTTCAGGTTAATTTAGATTTGTGGTGTTGGAGGAATGGTTCAATATTCGACTACACAGTGTTGGTGTAGAGAAGAGGTTGATAGCAGACAAGCAATTACATTGGGCTTCAACTTCTTCCCTTTATGTTGCAGGAAAGGGAAAAGGCACCCCCCCTTTTTTTGTAGGTTTTGAAGGAATAGCAAACTAGTGCTTTTAGTTTATTTTTTAATAAGATGTCTTTCCTATAACTTTTAAAATAGCATTCTGTAGGTTGAAAAAATAATAGCATAAAATCCACTGTTTAATTTGAATTACACACATACATACAAATAGAAGTCATACACAGTGATCATAAATAAATACATTTCTTTACACATACTTGCACTCACACAAATTTGATCTTTTGCAAAGCAAAAGAGAAGTGTTGATTATCTCTGAGAGAGTAGCCACTGTTCATATCAATAAACAGAATTTTGTTTGAGTGAGACCAAATGAAAAGAAAGAGCCTTGAGATAAAGAATGTGCCAAAGGGACTGGATAATATAAAATTCCTTTTGAGATTATAAGATAATGACAAGATTCCTTTCCCTTTTCTTCCTCTAAACCCTTCCATATAACACCTCCCCCTCCCCCATTAAAATCCATGGCCTCGTTCTCATTAATTGTTATTGCATGAATATATGTATATATTTATCCCTAAATATAACCATTTAAATCCATAAAAACTTTTAAGGTAAATTATTTGCAGTAAACGTCTATTTCCATAATAAACATGGTAATAGTATTCTAATACCTTTCTCAAGGTAAACTGAATTTTTTTTTAACTATTGAGTATTAATTTCACCATTTCTAGAACTTTTGTAGCTGATGGTGTTATAGACATAAAAATGTCATGGTCTACAACATTGAGAATTGACTAAGAAGAAAATGAATTGCAAATAATGCATAATTACTGAAAGCATCCATTCTCACAAGAATGAAGAACACAAATAGCTAGGGGTTTACCCAAAGGTGCATGGCCAATAAAAATGTCACGATAAAACACTAAACAAGATGTCAAGTTTCAACCTGGCAAACCTTTATTAAGTACTAAAATGCCAACAAAGCCATTAGTAAGAGTTATGCAATGGTAAGAGAGATGACTCAGGGTTAAGAGCACTGCTCTTCTTTAGGACAAGAGTTCAGCTCTGAATGCTGGACAGCTGACAACCTACTGTAGCTCCACTTTCAGTGAATCTGACACCTGCACAAACAAGCCACAGGTTCTTTTTACATATCCATGCAAATCATATGAAAATAATTCTCTAAAAATTAAGAATTTTGGATGTATTTACACATATCATATATTTACAATTAGAAATATTACTACCTTAAAATTCCCACTTATCTAGAATTTTTTCCTATATATTATTTGCTATGAATTTTTGATTAAAAAATCTCTGTGTGTCCTTTTCATCCTGTGTACTTTAATTCCATTTCTCTCCAAGCTATTATTGTTCTGGCATCTCAAGACTATAACATCAATGGTCACTGCTGCTCTCTGGCTCACTGTGGAGTTGGCAGATCCACTTTCTGGTGATAATGGCTTTTCCTCAGTGAAGTTATTACAGCCAACATTTAAGAATCCCTAGTGGAAGTATGCTTAACATGATAATAGCAAATATTTTCTTCCTTTTATTAAACAATGTACTCTTTAAAAAACAATCTTCATATTGAAAGATTTTTTTTTGTCTTTTGAGATATTCTAAGAAAACATTAATAGCAATTGCAGACATAGAACATTAAAAATTTCACCTTACTTCAAGCACAACATGGCATAGTAATAGTGTCAGGGTTTGGTGCTTGCTCATGAGATGGATCCTAAGTTAGACCAGTCACTGAATGGCCATTCCTTCAGTCTCTGCTAAATTTTTGTCCCTGAATTTCTTTTTTACAGGAACAATTTTGTGTCTGAAATTTTGAAGGTAGGTTGGTGGTCCCATCCCTCCATTGGGGGCCCTGTATATCTACTGGAGGTGATCTCTTCAGGTTCCATCTCCCCACGGCTAAACATTTCTTTTTTTTTTTTTTTTTTTTTTTTTTTTTTTTTTTTTTTTTTTTTATTTTTTTTTCCATTTTTTATTAGGTATTTAGCTCATTTACATTTCCAATGCTATACCAAAAGACCCCCTTACCCACCCACCCCCACTCCCCTACCCACCCACTCCCCCCCTTTGGCCCTGGCGTTCCCCTGTACCGGGGCACACAAAGTCTGCGTGTCCAATGGGCCTCTCTTTCCAGTGATGGCCGACTAGGCCATCTTTTGATACATATGCAGCTAGAGTCAAGAGCTCAGGGGTACTGGTTAGTTCATAATGTTGTTCCACCTATAGGGTTGAAGATCCCTTTAGCTCCTTGGGTACTTTCTCTAGCTCCTCCATTGGGAGCCCTGTGATCCATCCATTAGCTGACTGTGAGCATCCACTTCTGTGTTTGCTAGGCCCCGGCATAGTCTCACAAGAGACAGCTACATCTGGGTCCTTTCAGTAAAATCTTGCTAGTGTATGCAATGGTGTCAGCATTTGGAAGCTGATTATGGGGTGGATCCCTGGATATGGCAGTCTCTACATGGTCCATCCTTTCATCTCAGCTCCATACTTTGTTTCTGTAACTCCTTCCATGGGTGTTTTGTTCCCACTTCTAAGGAGGGGCATAGTGTCCACACTTCAGTCTTCATTTTTCTTGAGTTTCATGTGTTTAGGAAATTGTATCTTATATCGTGGGTATCCTAGGTTTTGGGCTAGTATCCACTTATCAGTGAGTACATATTGTGTGAGTTCCTTTGTGATTGTGTTACCTCACTCAGGATGATGCTCTCCAGGTCCATCCATTTGGCTAGGAATTTCATAAATTCATTCTTTTTAATAGCTGAGTAGTACTCCATTGTGTAGATGTACCACATTTTCTGTATCCATTCCTCTGTTGAGGGGCATCTGGGTTCTTTCCAGTTTCTGGCTATTATAAATAAGGCTGCTATGAACATAGTGGAGCATGTGTCCTTCTTACCAGTTGGGGCTTCTTCTGGATATATGCCCAGGAGAGGTATTGCTGGATCCTCCGGTAGTACTATGTCCAATTTTCTGAGGAACCGCCAGACTGATTTCCAGAGTGGTTGTACAAGCCTGCAATCCCACCAACAATGGAGGAGTGTTCCTCTTTCTCCACATCCTCGCCAGCATCTGCTGTCACCTGAATTTTTGATCTTAGCCATTCTGACTGGTGTGAGGTGGAATCTCAGGGTTGTTTTGATTTGCATTTCCCTGATGATTAAGGATGTTGAACATTTTTTCAGGTGCTTCTCTGCCATTCGGTATTCTTCAGGTGAGAATTCTTTGTTCAGTTCTGAGCCCCATTTATTAAGGGGGTTATTTGATTTTCTGAGGTCCACCTTCTTGAGTTCTTTATATATGTTGGATATTAGTCCCCTATCTGATTTAGGATAGGTAAAGATCCTTTCCCAGTCTGTTGGTGGTCTTTTTGTCTTATAGACAGTGTCTTTTGCCTTGCAGAAACTTTGGAGTTTCATTAGGTCCCATTTGTCAATTCTCGATCTTACAGCACAAGCCATTGCTGTTCTGTTCAGGAATTTTTCCCCTGTGCCCATATCTTCAAGGCTTTTCCCCACTTTCTCCTCTATAAGTTTCAGTGTCTCTGGTTTTATGTGAAGTTCCTTGATCCACTTAGATTTGACCTTAGTACAAGGAGATAAGTATGGATCGATTCGCATTCTTCTACATGATAACAACCAGTTGTGCCAGCACCAATTGTTGAAAATGCTGTCTTTCTTCCACTGGATGGTTTTGGCTCCCTTGTCGAAGATCAAGTGACCATAGGTGTGTGGGTTCATTTCTGGGTCTTCAATTCTATTCCATTGGTCCACTTGTCTGTCTCTATACCAGTACCATGCAGTTTTTATCACAATTGCTCTGTAGTAAAGCTTTAGGTCAGGCATGGTGATTCCACCAGAGGTTCTTTTATCCTTGAGAAGAGTTTTTGCTATCCTCGGTTTTTTGTTATTCCAGATGAATTTGCAAATTGCTCCTTCTAGTTCGTTGAAGAATTGAGTTGGAATTTTAATGGGGATTGCATTGAATCTGTAGATTGCTTTTGGCAAGATAGCCATTTTTACAATGTTGGTCCTGCCAATCCATGAGCATGGGAGATCTTTCCATCTTCTGAGATCTTCTTTAATTTCTTTCTTCAGGGACTTGAAGTTTTTATCATACAGATCTTTCACTTCCTTCGTTAGAGTCACGCCGAGATATTTTATATTATTTGTGGCTATTGAGAAGGGTGTTGTTTCCCTAATTTCTTTCTCAGCCTGTTTATTCTTTGTGTAGAGAAAGGCCATTGACTTGTTTGAGTTAATTTTATATCCAGCTACTTCACCGAAGCTGTTTATCAGGTTTAGGAGTTCTCTGTTGGAATTTTTAGGGTCACTTATATATACTATCATATCATCTGCAAAAAGTGATATTTTGACTTCCTCTTTTCCAATTTGTATCCCCTTGATCTCCTTTTGTTGTCGAATTGCTCTGGCTAATACTTCAAGTACTATGTTGAAAAGGTAGGGAGAAAGTGGGCAGCCTTGTCTAGTCCCTGATTTTAGTGGGATTGCTTCCAGCTTCTCTCCATTTACTTTGATGTTGGCTACTGGTTTGCTGTAGATTGCTTTTATCATGTTTAGGTATTGGCCTTGAATTCCTGATCTTTCCAGAACTTTTATCATGAATGGGTGTTGGATCTTGTCAAATGCTTTTTCTGCATCTAACGAGATGATCATGTGGTTTTTGTCTTTGAGTTTGTTTATATAATGGATTACATTGATGGATTTTCGTATATTAAACCATCCCTGCATCCCTGGAATAAAACCTACTTGGTCAGGATGGATGATTGCTTTAATGTGTTCTTGGATTCGGTTAGCGAGAATTTTATTAAGAATTTTTGCATCGATGTTCATAAGAGAAATTGGTCTGAAGTTCTCTATCTTTGTTGGATCTTTCTGTGGTTTAGGTATCAGAGTAATAGTGGCTTCATAAAATGAGTTGGGTAGAATACCTTCTACTTCTATCTTGTGAAAAAGTTTGTGCAGAACTGGAGTTAGATCTTCTTTGAAGGTCTGATAGAACTCTGCACTAAACCCGTCTGGTCCTGGGCTTTTTTTGGCTGGGAGACTATTAATAACTGCTTCTATTTCTTTAGGGGATATGGGACTGTTTAGAAGGTCAACTTGATCCTGATTCAACTTTGGTACCTGGTATCTGTCCAGAAATTTGTCCATTTCGTCCAGGTTTTCCAGTTTTGTTGAGTATAGCCTTTTGTAGAAGGATCTGATAGTGTTTTGGATTTCTTCAGGATCTGTTGTTATGTCTCCCTTTTCATTTCTGATTTTGTTAATTAGGATTTTGTCCCTGTGCCCTTTAGTGAGTCTAGCTAAGGGTTTATCTATCTTGTTGATTTTCTCAAAGAACCAACTCCTCGTTTGGTTAATTCTTTGAATAGTTCTTCTTGTTTCCACTTGGTTGATTTCACCCCTGAGTTTGATTATTTCCTGCCGTCTACTCCTCTTGGGTGAATTTGCTTCCTTTTTTTCTAGAGCTTTTAGATGTGTTGTCAAGCTGCTAGTATGTGCTCTCTCCCGTTTTTTCTTGAAGGCACTCATAGCTATGAGTTTCCCTCTTAGAAATGCTTTCATTGTGTCCCAAAGGTTTGGGTACGTTGTGGCTTCATTTTCATTAAACTCTAAAAAGTCTTTAATTTCTTTCTTTATTCCTTCCTTGACCAAGGTATCATTGAGAAGAGTGTTGTTCAGTTTCCATGTGAATGTTGGCTTTCTGTTATTTATTTTGTTATTGAAGATCAGCCTTAGTGCATGGTGATCTGATAGGATACATGGGACAATTTCAATATTTTTGAATCTGTTGAGGCCTGATTTGTGACCTATTATGTGGTCAATTTTGGAGAAGGTACCATGAGGTGCTGAGAAGAAGGTATATCCTTTTGTTTTAGGATAAAATGTTCTGTAGATATCTGTCAGATCCATTTGTTTCATCACTTCTGTTAGTTTCAGTGTGTCCCTGTTTAGTTTCTGTTTCCATGATCTGTCCATTGGTGAAAGTGGTGTGTTGAAGTCTCCCACTATTATTGTGTGAGGCGCAATGTGTGCTTTGAGCTTTACTAAAGTTTCTTTAGTGAATGTGGCTGCTCTTGTATTTGGAGCATAGATATTCAGAATTGAGAGTTCCTCTTGGAGGATTTTACCTTTGATGAGAATGAAGTGTCCCTCCTTGTCTTTTTTGATGACTTTGGGTTGGAAGTCAATCTTATCAGATATTAGGATGGCTACTCCTGCTTGTTTCTTCATACCATTTGCTTGGAAAATTGTTTTCCAGCCTTTCATTCTGAGGTAGTGTCTATCTTTTTCTCTGAGATGAGTTTCCTGTAAGCAGCAAAATGTTGGGTCTTGTTTGTGTAGCCAGTTTGTTAGTCTATGTCTTTTTATTGGCGAGTTGAGACCATTGATGTTAAGAGATATTAAGGAAAAGTAATTGTTGCTTCCTGTTATTTTAGTTGTTAAAGGTGGCATTCTGTTCTTGTGGCTGTCTTCTTTTAGGTTTGTTGAGGGATTACCTTCTTGTTTTTTCTAGGGCGTTGTTCCCGTTCTTGTATTGGTTTTTTTCTGTTATTATCCTTTGAAGGGCTGGATTCGTGGAGAGATAATGCGTGAATTTGGTTTTGTCGTGGAATACTTTGGTTTCTCCCTCTATGATAATTGAGAGTTTGGCTGGGTATAGTAGCCTGGGCTGCAGTTTGTGTTCTCTTAGTGTCTGTATAACATCTGTCCAGGCTCTTCTGGCTTTCATAGTCTCTGGTGAAAAATCTGGTGTAATTCTGATAGGCTTGCCTTTATATGTTACTTGACCTTTTTCCCTTACTGCTTTTAGTATTCTATCTTTATTTAGTGCATTTGATGTTCTGATTATTATGTGTCGGGAGGAATTTCTTTTCTGGTCCAGTCTATTTGGAGTTCTGTAGGCTTCTTGTATGTTCATATGCATCTCATTCTTTAGATTTGGGAAGTTTTCTTCAATAATTTTGTTGAAGATGTTTGCTGGACCTTTGAGTTGAAAATCTTCATTCTCATCCACTCCTATTATCCGTACGTTTGGTCTTCTTATTGTGTCCTGGATTTCCTGGATATTTTGAGTTAGGATCTTTTTGCATTTTCCATTTTCTTTGATTGTTGTGCCGATGTTCTCTATGGAATCTTCTGCACCTGAGATTCTCTCTTCCATCTCTTGTATTCTGTTGCTGATGCTCAAATCTATGGTTCCAGATTTCTTTCCTAGGGTTTCTATCTCTAGTGTTGCCTCGCTTTGAGTTTTCTTTATTGTGTCTACTTCCCTTTTTAGGTCTAGTATGGTTTTGTTCATTTCCATCACCTGTTTGTATGTTTTTTCCTCTTTTTCTGTAAGGACTTCTACCTGTTTGATTGTGTTTTCCTGTTTTTCTTTAAGGACTTGTAACTCTTTAGCAGTGTTCTCCTGTATTTCTTTAAGTGATTTATTAAAGTCCTTCTTGATGTCCTCTACCATCATCATGAGATATGCTTTTAAATCTAGGTCTAGGTTCTCAGGTGTGTTGGGGTTCCCTGGACTGGGCGAAGTGGGTGTGCTGGGTTCTGGTGATGGTGAGTGGTCTTGGTTCCTGTTAGTAAGATTCCTCCGTTTACCTTTCGCCATCTGGTAATCTCTGGAGTTAGTAGTTATAGTTGACTCTGTTTAGAGATTGTTCTTCTGGTGATTCTTTTACCGTCTATCAGCAGACCTGGGAGACAGATTCTCTCCTCTGAGTTTCAGTGCTCAGAGCACTCTCTGCTGGCAAGCTCTCTTACAGGGAAGGTGCGCAGATATCTTGTATTTGGACCTCCTCCTGGCCGAAGAAGAAGGCCCAAAACAGGACCTTTCTCAGACACTGTGTTGCTTTGGCAGTTCCCAGGTGGTACAGACTCTCACCTAAGCAGACTAAATTCCTAAGTTCCTTGGAGTCCCGGGACCAAGATGGCGACCACTGCTGCTGTGGCTTAGGCCGCCTCCCCAGCCGGGTGGGCACCTGTCCTCCGGTCCGGAAGGTGGCTGGCTGTCCCCGGCCCACACAGGGTGCTGCCTCAGCGCCTCTGTGCTTCTGCCTGTTCCAGAAGCTGTCAGGTTCTCTGGCGCACCCTCTCACCTGTTCAGACTAATTTCCTAAGTTCGGCGGGTCCCGGACCAAGATGGCGACCGCTGCTGCTGTGGCTTAGGCCGCCTCCCCAGCCGGGCGGGCACCTGTCCTCCGGTCCGGAAGGTGGCTGGCTGTCCCCGGCCCACAAAGGGTGCTGCCTCAGCGCCTCTGTGCTTCCGCCTGTTCCAGAAGCTGTCAGGTTCTCTGGCGCACCCTCTCACCTGTTCAGACTAATTTCCTAAGTTCGGCGGGTCCCGGACCAAGATGGCGACCGCTGCTGCTGTGGCTTAGGCCGCCTCCCCAGCCGGGTGGGCACCTGTCCTCCGGTCCGGAAGGTGGCCGGCTGTCCCCGGCCCACACAGGGTGCTGCCTCAGCGCCTCTGTGCTTCTGCCTGTTCAAGAAGCTGTCAGGTTCTCTGGCGCACCCTCTCACCTGTTCAGACTAATTTCCTAAGTCACGGCTAAACATTTCATCTAAGGTCAGCCCTACTGAGTCCAGAAAGCCTCTCATATACCAGGTCTCTGAGATTTTTTAACGGTTCCTCTGTCCCCCACCACCTGCAGCTGCATATTTCCATTCATTCTCCTGATCCTCTGGGATTCTCTTCATTCCCCAATCCCTATACCTGATCCTGCCCCTCTTCCCTTTCCCCTACCTTCTCCCACCAAGATCCGTTCCTCTATCTGATTTCCATGATTATTTTCTTCCCCCTTCTAAAGGGGATTGAAGCATCTTCACTTGGACCTTCCTTCTTGTTAAACTTCATACGGTCTGTGAGTTCTATCATGGGTATTCTGTAGTTTTGGCTAATATCTACTTATCAGTGAGTACATAACATGCATGTCCTTTTGAGTCTGGGTTACCTCACTCAGGATATTTTCTTGATCATCCATTTGCTTGAAAATACATGATTTCATCATTTTTAATAGCTGAATAGTATTTCATTGTGTATGTATTTCTGTATCCACTCTTCATTTGAGGGCTATCTCAACTGGGATGTTTCCAGTTGCTAGCTATTACAAATAAGGCTGCTTTGAATATAGTTAAACATATGTCCTTGTGGTATGGTGGAACATCTTTTGGGTATATGTCCAGTAGTGGTATAGCTGAGTCTTCAGCTAGAACTATTTCCAATTTTCTGAAGAATTGCCAGATTGATTTTCAGTGTGGTTGTATCAGTTTACAATCCCACCAGCAAGGTTGGAGTGTTCTTTTTTCTCCACATCCTTACCAGCATGTGCTGTCACTTGACTTTTTGATCTTAGCTATTCTGAATGGTATAAGGTGGATTGTCAGGGTTGTTTTGATTTGCATTTCCCTGATAACCAAGGATGTTGAACATTTCTCAGCCATTTGATATTCCTCTGTTCAACTCAGTACCCCATTTGTAATTGGGTGTTTAAAAGTCTAACTTCAGGGGCAGGTGGATTTCTGAGTTCGAGGCCAGTCTGGTCTACAAAGTGAGGTCCAGGTCAGCCAGAGCTATACAGAGAAACCCTGTCTCGAAAAACCAAAAAAAAAAAAAAAAAAAAAATTAAAAGTCTAACTTAAGTATGTTATTAAAATATTTAATATTAAACCTCATTAGATGTAGCATTAACAAAGATCTTTTCCAAAGCTGTAGGTTGATGTTTTGTCCTATTGTCAGACTGTCTTCTGAGAGGCTCTACCAACAGCTGAGAGAGACAGATGCAGATACAGCCAACCACTGGACTGAGGTCGGGACCCTTATGGAAGAGTCAGGGAAGGATTGAAGGAGCTGAAGAGGGATAGCAACCCAATAGGAAGGAAACAGTATTAACTAATCTGGACCCTCAGAGCTCCCAGAGACTAAGCCACCAAGCAAAAAGCATACATGGGCTGGTCCATAGCTTCAGGCACATATGTAGCAGAGGACTGCCTTGTTTTGTCTCACCTAATTCTGTAGAGACTTGATGCCCCAGGAAAGGGGGATGGAGGGGACTGAGGTGGGGGTGGATGGGAGGAGGAGTACACTCTCATTGGCAAAGGGGAGGGGGAATGGGGTGAAGAACTCTGGATGGAAGAACTGTGATGGGAGCCAACATTTACAATGTAAATAAATAAAATGGTTTAAACGCATATACATATATGTATCTTAACATATGTAAGAAAACAGCAATTGCTCAATAAAAGAACCCAAGCATAGTTTGAATAAAGAAAATCACCTTAAAGGTCAGGAACTAGGTGAGCACCAGATTCTTGCTACATAAAATCAGCAATAAGTAGGAGCCATTCATTCTATCACATCATGACAAGAAACAAAATACACATTATAGCTGAAAACAACTCCCATTGTTGCCAGTGTCCATATTTATACATTAGAATGAGTAGGGAAGAAAAATAGAGCTGACCACTCCTGCTGAAGGTTTGTTATAAATTAAAATATTATAAAAATTGCAAGAGTCACATGTGAAAGAACATAGGGTTTTTGAGCCATGTAAGACTATTGCATCTTTGCTTCACAGGTCTTAATAAGGGAAAGTAAAACATGGTGGACAAGAGGGCCCCAGCAACACTAACTGCTTCGAACTCCAGTGCCTCTTTCATTCTTCCATGAATAGTCTATACATCATCCACCAATCCAGGTGATCAGATGCTTTCTGCCAGAGGGATACAGGCATAAGGAAATTCCAGAAAGACTATAAGAACAGGAGTCTTTATATCCTACCTTCTGTAATGCTTCCATTGTGACAGTCAGCAGCTACATTGGTACCACAGTGTGAGGATGCTGAAGAAGAAAGTGAAATGGGAAGTCCCTGTATTACCATAAGTGCAATGCCACAGGGCTGGCTTCTTTCAGTAAGATGAAAACCTCTATTGAAAACTCATTGCTAGGTTTTGAGATTCTCTGCTACATAAAACCAAATGCAACCCTGATTGGCAGATTAGTGGAGTGAAAACTGGGTTGAATGTGGACTCTCAGGCTTACGAGATAAAGATGAGTAAGACTAATAAAGCATCTGTATCTCCATGATGTCATGTTATTATCACATAATATATGTGGATCTATGGACAAGTTAAGCAGATCCAATAAGACAATGCAGTGGATACACATGTTGCCTCCAAGCCTGACAACCCCAGTTTGATTATCTGGTATTTAGAAGGTAGATGGAGAGAACCAACTCCTGAAAGTTGTCCCCTCACTTCTACACATGTTCTGTGATGTATACACACACACATGCACACACAATCACACATATATAATAAATGTAATTTCAATTTTAAGGTACGGTAGAGACATGTGGATTGTTCCCTTTAAGAGAGCTCTGAGACTACCTCCTCTTCACATCTTTCTGGTGAGACTCCTTGCCTAAGCATACAAAGGGCTCATGTTACATCAGAGCCTTTCTTGCTATTTATAGTTATTTTGTATGTGCCCTGCCACAAGTTTGCTCCTCTTTTGGTTCTTTTTTAGCAGATGGCCTTCAGTTTAGTGAAATGTCCTAAAGGTTCAATGTTCATTAAATGGGTTAATGTTACCCCCTGGAGGGAAGACTTCTTCATGAACATCATTATGTAGCAAACGCTGTGAATCTCAGTAGGGTCCTGACAATGCTAAACCATATTCAACTCAGTTTCCCACACACTTCACCTCCCACCCATGAATTCTCCATGCAAATTCCTGCTTGGGGTACTGACTTGCTTTTGGCTGGGCATTCATTGGTTCTTTGAAGAGCCTTTTGTTTGATGAGACACTTCCCATTTATTGTTGAAAATTCTTCCATTCCTTGATTTATTCAAAAATAATACCCTCTAGTTCATTAAGCGATATATTGAAGAGCTTTGAGCAGTGAATTAGCCTTGAGATAGCCTTGATAACTGACTTAAAAGCAGTTTAATAGAGCAGGAGAAATGGCCTCATCTAGCCATGGGCACATGACCTGGAAGACAGCATCCTATGGAGAATTTGGTACAATTTAATCTGTTTTAGTTACATGGTTATTCTGTCTAATTTGAAACATTGTCATAGTTTCTCAGGATATGATGGTTTGCTTCATTCCCTCAGGGATGCATCCACAATTACATTTATTTGATACCCAGGAAAGACTTCTTAATGCAGAAATTGAGTGAATTTATTAATGGGATCGTGAATGAATGTATTTCTGTGTATGCTGCTTAGCTGAAATTAAGACATGGTGTCTTGTCTCATTTCTCAGGTCTTTTAACATCATCAAAAAACTGAGCAAAATACTCTTTGAGATCTGAGTCATTTGTGGTGAATTAAAGGTATCAATGTATAATGACCTTTTATCTAGGTGTTTGAGGACCTGTAATTAAAATAAACAACCAATGTTTCTCATTGTAGTGTTAGATAGACATTTACTGTGTGTTAATGGTTTATTCTTAATCTCAGATTGCTCTCTTCTTTGCGAAAGTCCTGTCAGATGCTATCTCTATCAGGCTGTACCTCAAATATGTAAAGATGTGTGGTATATGCACTATGACTACAGTTTATAGTATGTAAGAACTATTTTAACTGGATAAATTGACAAATTTTGTTGTTAATTGGGTGGTTTATATTTTCTTTTTAAAGATGCAAATCACAAGCTGCCCATGGGGAGCTGCCATCATATGCTAACTTTATAATAGCTCAATAGTGAGAAAACCAGGAGCCTAATGAAGAATGACTATATCTTAGATGTTCCTTGCAGTATAGCAGGCTTCATTGTAAATGACTGTGTTACGGCTTCCAAACTTCCACCAGGTGGGAGGATGGAGGAAGGGCTGATACCCAGTAGGTCAGTGTTCCTTGGTAAACACTGACTGAGAGATTGAGGTATACTGGAACCTGGGGTGATAATGCTAAGTTCTCTCACATGGTCAGCAAGTGTCATAAGAACATCTGGGTGAAAGCTATCCAGCAGAGACAGAACAAGTGAAGGTTTGAAGATGCGGAGGATGTCCAGAGAATATGCCTTTGTGATTTCAACAACTATGAAAGCATACATCTGTGACTGCAATAGGAAATTACATTGGTCACAGCAGCAGCCAGGAAAACAAAAACAAAAACAAAAACAAAAACAAAAAAACCAACAAAACATGTGCAACAGCCTGATAGTCTGATATCAGACCTTGGGCTGTCTCTTTAATGATTGACAGCGGTAATGTCCAAAGCATAAAGATTTATTCCTGATTCTTATCTCTGATTCATACTCCTTAGCCAAAACACAACATATGGACCCCTCTATAAATACATATTTGCAAATTTACAAAACATTTCTTAGAGCTTTATCTCCATAGAAATGTAGTTAAGGTATAATAAATTAAAATGTTATATATAATATGTAATTATATAATATATACTTTGTGTAGCGTATATGTGTATATGAACGTTTGAATGTATATAGGGTGTGCGTACATGCGTGTGTGCCTGGCATTACATGTACTGTAGGGATCGGAATCTGATCTTCATGCTTATGCAACATGTGCTTTACCAGCTAAGCCATCTCTCCAGCTTGTAAAAGTAATTTTTAAATACAAAATAAATGTATACAAAGTAAACATATCAGTGAGTCAAAGACAGATTTAAAGTCTTGTTTTCCAGACAATTATCTCATTTGTGTACCCTGCTTTGTGGGCATTGACAGCTACTTTTGTTGATACACATCCTATTCATATGTTAGAGAAGTAAACATAGCAAACATATTATTGAATCTGCTAGAATGAAATTCATTGTGTCTCTGTAGCCTTAGGAGCATCAAGTTTGAAGTATCTGCGCCATCTGGAACAAATGGCTTAACTTCCAGCTGTATTCACTTAGCTCTTCATCTTGTCTAAGTGGAAAAGCTGAGGATATACACAAGTGCTTCTTTTGGATAGAACATTAGCTGGGGATTTAATCTGTGCTTTATATATACGACACAAGAAGCCTAGGCTTGGAGCTAAAGGCATTTCCCCATGTCCAAAGTAATCATTTCTCATTTTTTCACAGCAGGGTTGCTTGAATTGTCAGGCCAGCTATGACCATCCCTCTCAGAGGGGATTACATTTTGATGGGGCTTCAGAATTTCTGAAACTCTTTGATCTTTCAAAATCTATGGTAGAAGAGGGGCTGCAAATGAAGGATACGTGGATTAGTATAAGAAGGCTAGTTAAAGGAAGAGCAGCGATGGGAAAATAATGTGGACTCTGATACTCAGAGCTTCATCCAACATTTTGACATGAAGATTATTTTCTTTATCTTGGACAGTGAGCCATTACAGCATTGTAACTAGGAAGAGAGGCATTATGCTCACACTGCTGGGTTTGAATTCATGGGGAGATGCAAATTCATTTTGTAGCTTTAAGAATATCTTTGTTTCCTGTACCTCATGATGTTGCATTTTGAGAAATTAACCCTTATTCCATAGGAATGCTTTGATGGTTAAAAGTTTATCTAATGAAATCCATTTGGAAGAGTGATAAGTGAGGAGAAAGTAGATACTTTGGGTATGATGGAGAAGCTATACTTGGGAGTTCCAAGTTTTGTCTTATACTATACTTTATAATTTTATAATCTGTATTTTATAACAGACCTTTAACAACTACTCCTCAACAAGCAAGCAAGCAAGCAAGCAAGCAAACAAGAACCAGGAACTTTTATAGCTATTTAGTTGTTTTTGTTGTTGTTTGGTCCCACAAAATGTTATAATATCTATGACTATTCATACATAAATAAAAATTTCAACTTGGAAGAGATACACAGCAGTGGGGATATGGAACCTGAGGAGGCCACCTCCTGTATCTAGACAGGACTCGTAGTAGAGGGGATAGGACAACAATCCACCCACAAAACATTTGACCCAAAATTTGTCCTGCCTAAAAGGAATGCAGGGACAAAGATGGAACAGAGACTGGCCCGACTTGAGATCCATCCCATGGCAAATATCGGTCCTTGACACTGTTAATGATGCTTTGCGGTGCTTACAGCCAGGAGCCTGTCCACTGAGAGCCTCTACCCAAAAGCAGGCTGAAAGAGATGCAGAGAAGCACAGCCAAACATTGGACATAGCTTGCAAACCAATATGACAGAGTTGAGGGAAGGATTGAAAACCCTGAGGGGAAAGGGACTCCACAGAAAGACGAACAGAGTCAACTAACCAGGACCCGTGGGGGCTCTCAGAGACTGAACTGCCAACCAAAGAAAATATACAGGCTGAATTGAGGCCCTGGCCAAATACAGTAGATGTGCAGCTCAGTCTTCATGTGGGACCCCGAAAACAGGAGCTGGGCTGACCCTAAAGCTTGATATGGGGATACCCAAGGCAGCACCCTCTCAGAGGAGAAGGGGAAGGGTGAGGGGGTGCTGCAATTATGATGCAAAATGAATAGGTAAATAAATGAATTAAAAATAAAGTTTAAAAACATTGAAAATAAACAAACCTGAGAAAGTGTGTGTGTGTGTGTGTGTGTGTGTGTGTGTTTGAGAAAGAGAGAGAGAGAGATAGAGAGAGAGAGAGATTTGGCTATTTATTCCATTCTTCATTCTGACTATTGAATAATAAGAAAAGGTTTTGTTTTTAAAACCATTTCTCTTTTTTCTCTTTTTCTTTACTTCATGCCCTTTCATATACCCCTTTACTCTCCTTCAAACTTATGGTCTCTTTTATCATTGTGTTTTTGTGTGTGTGTGTGTGTGTGTGTGTGTGTGTGTGTATTTATATATGTATATATATATACACATATACACGTATATGTATATATGTGTGTGTTTCTATACTTACATATAAATATACATATACATACATACATATGTTTGTGCACATGTGTGTGTGTTCAGCAAAGTAGCTTGTCCATTTAAAGACTGACAGATCAGGACTAGACAACCAATTGATGCGCTCTCCCCTGGAGAATACCACTTCTCCCACTCCCTACTTTCCTCTGTTGCCTATGGTTCTTTGTGTAAAGTTGACACTTCATGTGCTTTTGCCCATCACACTTCATATGTCTTTCTCCATTCAGTTTGCCATGTCCATTTGTGTCATGCTTATTCACTTCCTGTTTGGGTAGTCCTGTTGCTAAGAATGTATGGGTGTAGCTTCTGATGTTACTAGTCCACAGTCTCAGAGCAAACGCCCTGGTCCTCTGGCATTTACAATCCTGCTTGTCCTTGTTTTACCACTGAGCCTTAATGGTGGGAGTGTTTCCTAGATGTATTGATCTGGGCTGAGATGTTTGAGAGGACTAGGTCTAGTGTTTAATTCTAACACATTTTTCCTTACTGCCAAAGTATACATTATTCTAACAGTACCCATACACTCATCATAGAAGGTAACAAGTTAGTCATCGGAAGGATGAAAGAGACACTATATATTTTTTTCTTGATGTGGATTACACTATATTCCATCTCGCTGGAAAATATAAAATGTTTGTGCTTGAATATAAAATATTTCTAGCATCTCAAATAGTTTAAGACTTTGTGGTTCTTAAGTGCAAATATGTATCCAAAACATTTTTCTTTTTAATTTTGAGCTTCAACCTGCATACCCATTTCATTGCAACACTGTATTTACTTAACAATTCATTAAAACACTTGATAAGAAGCTAGGGTGGTAGCCAGTGGTAACATGTTTGGTATATAGGCATGAGGAATTGGGTGTGCATGGTCAGCATCAATGTAAAAGGTGGATGTATGAGGCTGGAGAAATGTCTCAGAGTTTAGGAGCATTGATTACTTTTCCAGAAGTCCTGAGTTCAATTCCCAGCAACATTTGTAATGGGATCCAATGCGTGATTCAGGTATGTCTGAAGACAGCAACAGTGTACTCACATATATAAAATAAATATCGTGAAAAATGAAAAGAAAAGAAACTGGGTACAGCCTAAAGTAAATACTGGGAGTCAGAAATAAGTGAACCCTGGGGTTTTCTGCACAGCCAGTCTAAATAAACCAGTGATACCCTGGTTCAGTGATCCAGACCCTGTCTCAGAAATCATTGCAAACAGTGATAGTAAAGAATGACCTGATATCAACCTCTGGCTTCAACATGGCCTGCAGGTGCAAGTTAGCACTGCGCACAGAGGTACACACACACAACACCACAAAAACACAGAACAACAAAGAGAAATGCAAAGACATGGCTGAGGACAGGCAGTGAAATGCAATTGGCTTTTCTATGAATATTGCATTATTATGAATTTTGTATTGGTGTGCCGTGCTCTGATTGCTCACGTGATTTGGGCGTAGGATGCTTTCCCCCATTTGTCACAGATCTTTTGACAATTTCATGTTTTATTTACCAGAGTCCATTTGTCTATGCTGGCTCAGCTTCGGCAGCACAGGTGGCTGATTGAAGCAGCAATTAGCTGATGGTATTGCTGTTTGAGTGTGTGTAAAGAAATTTTATGACCGTATCCAAATGCAGACATCAGAACTGTGTGCCTAAAGATGTCTGACAGAGACTCCTTGAAAATATAAACAGCCACTTTCCAAAGCTCTGATGCTTATAAATAAACACATGAAATGCACATATTGTGCTTATATTTCACATGTTATACTTTGCAAAAAATGATTTTTTTTCAAGCTGAAAGAACTTTATCATCAATATAGACAAAACCAAAAGGCTCTTTGAAAGAATTTGATAAAATTTCATTCATGAACTCTCCAGACAGAGATTGAATAGAATCCTAGTTTCTGCTACTTATATACAAGGAGGCTAAAGAGAACCACAGAGGGCTTCTCTCTTGAAATGCCACTTGACTTGTAGGCATTTATAAAGGACATATGAAAACCATGCTTGCTAGTGTACTAGAAACTCTTGGTTCTATCCGCAGTACTACATAAAGCTAGCTGCAATAACACACACACACACACACACACACACACACACACAAACACAAACACACACACACACAAACACACACACATGAGAGAGAGAGAGACAGAGACAGACAGACAGACAGACAGACAGACAGACACACACACACACACATATTCATATATATCAATTTGGCACTAAAGGCAGAAGATTAGACATTCAATCGTTTCTTCTACTTTAAAACTCAAAGGCAATCTGGTTTGTACATACTGTCTCAATACAAACACACAAACAACAAAACCCTCACCGAATTAAATAACTAAAAAGCTTCAACCATAATAGAATAAGGATAATATTAATTTCTAAAATCCTAGTTCTAAAATTGTCCAGTTTCATATATGCAAGGGGATGGTTTTACTTAGAAGAAAGTATTCACTTGTATGTGTATGAACTTGACATTTGGAAAGACTCAAGCATTTATCTCAGTTGATTTAATCCTAATAAAATAGTAAATATGTGTTATTGTGACATTGCAAAAATTAAGTAATATTTCTCTATAGTGTAATGCTAAGTCATGAAAGCAAATCCTAAAGGAGCTTTGAACACTGTGGTTTGCAGAGCTCAGGAGTTAATGTAATAAACCAGCATGCAGCTGCAGACAATCCTTCAAAGGGGAAATGATGTAGGAATAACATGTAGATTAGTACAGTGTGGCTGAAGTAAAGGGATCTCAAGTAGAGGATGTTAAGGAGGAAAGACATCAGAAAATTAGAGATTTGAACAAAGCAAGTAGCAAGTTACATCATAAAGATGCTTATAGAGGATTCCATTTAAAAAATAATTGCTCAGATGATAAGGAAAATTTTCTCTGTTGAGAGACAAACATGACCTCAGAGTTTAATCTCCAAGAAGCTGTGTCAGTTGGTATTAAACTCTATCTGAACTCTGATTCTTACTAAACAACATCACTCAATATGGTTTCACTTTTAAAAAAGACATTGAAAGGATAGATAGATGATAGGTTGATAGATAGATGATGGATAGATGATAGATAGATAGATAGATAGATAGATAGATGATGGATAGATGATAGATAGATAGATAGATAGATAGATAGATAGATAGATAGATAACAGCCTTTCTCCTTAAATTTACTTATGTACATACAAAATCATGGGAGTATCTGCTTCATTGAAGGTACCCTATCATATGACTTTAATTGATTCAAAATGGGTTGAGAATAATATCATCTGTCACTTAAATTTAATTCAAAGCATTAAGATCTTTTAATTATATTTTATTATTTAACATAATTTTAAATAATTCAATTATTTTTAAATATTTGTATATGAGTGGACTAGAGGAAACTACCACACGGTTATGCCTTCCCCACTTACTACAGTTGAGATCATATAAGAAGCACATTTGAAAATTCAGGCCTTCTTAGAAGGGGGGACAAAATAATCACAGGAGATAGAGGCTGGGACAGAATTGGAAGGAAAAGAAGAGGGGGAGAGGAAAAGAGTGTGCAGGATCATGTGTGTGAGGAGACAGAGAAGATGTAAGGGCATCAGGAGATGTGTAGCAATGAGGGATGGGGAACTGGGGGTAGCCAACAGAAAGTCTCAGACTCCAGGAAATCAAGAGGCTCCCAGGACCCAACAGGGAGGACATTAGCTGAAATACCCAACAAAGGGAGAGAAAACCTATAGAGAGATTAGGCGTTTCCCCCGTTTGAGGGATGGCGCCACTTACCAGTCTCAAAAATTTTAACTCAGAATTGCTCCTGTCTAAAAGAAATCCAGGGACAAGAGTGGAGCAGAGACTGAAGGAAAGGCCATCCAGAGACTGCCCCACCTGGGGATCCATCCCATATGCAGCCAGCAAATTCAGTCACTATTGCTGACGCCAAAAAGTGCTTGCTGACAGGAACCTGATATAGCTGTCTCCTGAGAGGCTCTGCCAGAGCCTTACTGATACAGATATGGATGCTTGCAGCCAACTGAACTGAGCACAGGGACCCCAATGGGGTCCTTAGGACAAGGACTGTAGGAGCTGAAGGGTTTTGCAACCCCATAGAGAAACAATATCAACCAACCAGATCCCCAGAGCTCCCAGGGACTAAACCACCAACCAAAAAATTCACATGGAGGGACCCATGGCTCCAGCTGTGTGTGTAAGGATGGCCTTACCTGAAATCAATGGGAGGGGAGGCCTTTGGTCCTGTGAAGGCTTGATGCCCCATGGTTATCATTCGCAGCTACAAAATTCAGCCATTTTATATTTTTCTGTAAATGTAGAATGAAAAAAAAATTCATGTCTAAAAAGAATATATCGATGCTTATTAAAAAGTTGAGAATACTGTGTCTAGTGAGTTAACTAAAGTCAGCACAGCATGTTCTTTCTGCAATGTCTCTTATCATAGACTATATACTTGGCTACTGTCCATGAAAAATTATTGTTTAATAACAGCTAAACATGCTTAACACTGCAGTCTATTTATTGATTCCATTTATTTGCTAACTTTGAAAATGGATACTGAGCATAGAAAGGGCATTATGTGCTGTCTAGCTTCATTTATTGTATCTAAATACCCTCATTGGGACACTGTGGTAAACTTACTGGTTTTTTAATTTATTCTTAGTAACATAACTCAAAAAAAAAAAAGAAATCAGTAGCTCTCCTTTATAGAAATGATAAATGGACTAAGCAAGACATCATGAAAATAATACCCTTCACAACAGCCATAAATAATATAAAATATATTGGTATAATTCTACCAAGCAAGTAAAAGACTGGTATCACAAGAACTTACATCTATTGAAGAAGCGATCCTAAGACAGAAAGTTCTCCCATGCTCATGGATCAGTAGGAATAACATAGTGAAAACATCTATCTTACCAGAAGCAATCTACAAATTCAATGCAATTCCCAACTCCAACACAAAATTCTTTACAGACATTGAGAGAGGAACTCTCAACTTCATCTGGAAAAAATAAAAAATACAGGATAGCTAAAATAATCCTGAACAATAAAAGAAGGCTTGAAGTATCACAATCCCTGATCCCAAGCTGTGCTACAAATAGGTCCATTTTTATCACCCTGCACAAAATTCAAGGTCAAATGTTACAAAACTGTATGCACTAAATGTGGGAAATAGCTGTAGGCCTAGGTTTTTAAATAAGGATTCTCAAACATTGTGACCTGAGTTCTAGCTCACTGTCCAAAGGTAGAAGAGAGGGGTGGAAAATAGGACAAGGGGATGTAGACCTGTTTAGAATTAGTTCTTTGGGTGAGTCCAATCTCTGTATGTCAGGAAACCAGCAGTCCAGTTCAGTAGTGTCAAGATACCAACAGTGAAGTTACATAGTGTCACTAGATATAAGTCAACAACAGTTGAGGCCTCTGTTGAATCAGCAAGAGTCAGCAGGAGAGACCAGGACAAGTCAGAATGCCAAGAGTTCTCTGCTGTGCCTCTCAATGAAGTAAAGATCACCTAAGATGCAAGACCAAAGAAGCATTGCACAGGAAGCTATGCAACTGTGCTGTCCTTGTCCTTGGAGACCCACTTACTCTTTTCAAACATTATGTGTCCTCCCATGGGTCTTGCCTCAGTAAAACATCACATGAGTCTGCCTTAGCAAAACATCATATGAGTCACATGACATGACCAGAAACTTCCACTTCAATCAGCATTGAATGCAATGGTATAGGAGAAAACTTCCAGAACAGAACACTATTGGCTCAGGCTCTAAGATAAAAAACTGATAAATAGAACCTCATGAAACTGAAAAGCTACTGTAAGTCAAAGAACACTGTCAATAGGGGAAAAAATAGCAGACTAAAGATTAGGAAAAGAGCTTCATCAACCCTATATGTGACAGAAGGCTAATACCCAAAATATATAAAGAACTCAAGAAGTTAGACATCAGCAAACCAAATAACCCAATTTAAAAATGGAGTACAGAGATGAACAGAGAATTCTCAACAGAGGAATCTCTAATAGCCGAGAAGCAAATAAAGAAATGTTCAATGTCCTTAGTTATCAGGGAAATGCATTACAATCACTAATTAAACTCCACTCAAATTCCCCTGGCAGCAGTGCATTCTTTGCTACCTGCCCCAGTGTTCTGAATGAAAGACACACGCATGAAGCTTTAATTTTTTTTTTCATTTTAGGATTTTTTTATTAGATATTTTCTTTATATACATTTCAAATGCTATCCTGAATGTTCCCTATACCCTCCCTCCGCCCTGCTCCCCTACCCACCTACTCCTGCTTCTTGGCCCTGGCATTCCCCTGTACTGGGGCATGTAAAGTTTGCAATACCAAGGGGCCTCTCTTCCCAGTCGTGGCCGACTAGACCATCTTCTGCTACATATGCAGCTAGAGATACAATCTAATCCTAAATCTGATCGTGGACTAATATCCAATATATACAAAGAGCTCAAGAAGCTGGACTCCAGAAATTCAAATAACCCCATTAAAAATTGGGGTTCAGAGGTAAACAAAGAATTCTCAACTGAGGAATACCGCATGGCTGAGAAGCACCTGAAAAAATGTTCAACATCCTTAATCATCAGGGAAATGCAAAACAAAACAACCTTGAGATTCTATCTCACACCAGTCAGAATGGCTAAGATCAAAAGAAATTCAGGTGACTTAAGCAGAGACTTATACTGATTGTTTTATCTGCCTGTGGACACTGTCCTCCTAACTGGGCTGTTTTGGCTGGGCTCAGGAGGAAAGGATATACCTGGTCCTGCAGTGACTTGTGGTGTTAGAGTGGGTTGATACCCAGGGAGAACCTCACCCTTCTCAGAGAAAAAGGAGAGAGTGCGAGGGGGAAGTAGCCATGCGAAGGAGGCCTTGAGGGAAGGGATGAGATTGTCATTTTTTATTAGATATTTTCTTCATTTACATTTCAAATGCTATCCCAAAGATCCCCTATACTCTCCCCCCACCCTGATTGTCATTTAATGTGAATAAATATAATAATTAATAGGAACAAAATTTTAAATTAAAACATAATTATTTTCTTGATATGCTTTATTTGTTTTATGTACTTGTCTATATTACGAAACAACTTAACACATCTTAAAAGTAACATGGAATCCTTATTTGTCTTTCTGACTGGAAAATTATCACTGTGGAAATGGGCTTAACTGGTGTTTATTACCTTGTAACATGCTCAGGTTTGTGATATAACTATGACACATCTAAAAAGAATCATGAGAAAACATGAGCTAAAATACACATTGAGAATATGTATCAAAATAGTTAAAGACTATTCTAACATATCAATAATAACAAAATGACTCAAACAATGTTCTAAATTAAGGAAAATTAGACAGGCCAGGGAACCTCATGAAATCAATCAGTTTAATTGGTGGTGGTGGTGGTGGTGTGTGTGTAAGTAACATTTACAATTTACAGGGAAAATTGCTAAAATCCATAACAGGTCTGCCCATGAAAGACTGGCTTTGTACCAACACCGATTTCCTGAGTTTACAGATTGTGCCTTTGTATGAGAATGTTTGTTTGCACCTAAAAGATATTTATGTTGGCCAGTAGGGACATTTTATATGCAGCATTCTTTCAAAATTATTAGAAAAATAAGATATGTTCTTAGGTACAAGAATAAGAGGGGATTAGAGCAAAGACTCCAGGGAAAACATCTGGTAACCCCAGAGAAAAATATGTTGGAAAACTCTGGGTTTTCCTTGAAACATTTCCACAAACATGAATGACACTGAGAAGCGAGGCATGATGCCAGCCTTGTGATCCTAGTACTTGGGAAGCCAGGCAGGAGATCACCACCAGTTTAATGGTGGCATAGTGAGTTCTAGGCCAATCTGAACAACAATTGTATCAGACTAAAAGCAAATCAAAGAAATATAATATTGAAAATGTTGCTTAATATATTTACTAACACTCTCAACAACTTGAGAAACAGTTTTTCTCAATATCCATTTAAAGTTAAACAAATATTTCATTTTAAGAAGTAGGTTTTTATAAAGATCTTTGATTTTTATTGAAACCATATCATTTTCCACTTCATTAAGAGCTTGGAAACAGTTTTTAATTAGAAACATACATGCAAGAATATCCATAGACATGTAAACATGCACATACAAATGCATCCTACACACACACATATCTAGACAAACAATGAAAAACTGAAATGTATATTAAATTGCATAATAAAATGAATATATTCATAAACATATAGCACTCACTTAATGGCTTCCTATGGAACAAGTGATATCACTGTAAAAGTTACTGTGCCCTAGGCTATTCCTCTGAAATTCTATAAGCAATGATAAATGTTTGGCAAGAACATGATAATCTTCTATTATAAATATGTTACAAAATATACAAAAATTGAAAGGCTAGAATAATGACACCAAATAGAATGTTGGGCTTCAAAATTATCAGTATCCATGTTCTGCCAGCCTGCTTATAGAAGAACACTGAGCATCAAATCTTCCATGCAATCTTCAGACTACTCAAAACAGTTATTAACGCTGGAGTTCCCAGTTTGAAAGATCTCCTATATAAACAGAAGGTAGGAGATGGTTCAATCTGTGAATCTTACCGTGTTTGTTTCCCAAAATTCACATGAAAAAAAGCTACATGTGTAGACACATAGAATGATCTGAGTATTGGGGAATTAGAGATTGATACAGGACAGCCAGACTGATCTAGTTAGCAAGTTCAGGCTAGTAAGAGATTGTATCTCACAAAAATCACAGTTGATGGTATTTGAGGAAGAGCAACCATATACACTGACAATGCAGACAAATACAAACGTGCACATGCATAAACAGCTGCCCAATAAACTAAAGATATTAGCATTGGTGAATGCTGTATTATCAAACTATTATCATTTCAAAATAAATATGTGAATAAATGGTTTTTATTAGAAATATATAAAACATCACATCCCAACATATAAATGATAAAAAGGCTGATAGAGCTGTCAGGCAGCTATATCCAGGAACAAATCTTATTTTAACTTTATATCTTTAACTTGTCTGTAATAGGTTAGTAAGAAGACTTAAGATTCAAAACAGTATTCATCTTTGACCAGATAAGGTAAGCATCTATTCCATTTTTGACAATCTTAATTGGAACAGACAATCTCAATAGTGAATGAACAGCAATTACCTCTTATCATAGACTCTTTCTCTTTGGCCCCTTCTCAAAATAGTTATACCTTTTCATTTGAAAAATTTGATAAACAATGAATGATTTCTCTACTGATTTGGAAAGACATAATGCTGCCAAGTAGAAATGCTGCTGGAAAATACATTTAAATCTGACTGCCACAGAGCTGGTAATTGAGGGAATGTAGAATAATGTCTGAGCATTTTTCTTACATATTTTAAAGATATTTAGTTCATGTTTTCAAAGTGCAGGGTACAGATTTAGGCTAAAATGTGATCCAGGACATAAGTAACCTTAGCCTAAAATATGATGGGTGAAATAGGAAGAAAGACACTCCTTGTGACAAAAGAGTTGACTGAACAACAGAGATATAAAATCTTATAATCCAGGCAAACTCGGGTTTCAGAACTTAGAACTGTGGGTCAATTGCACGAATATTATGTACACTTTTCTGAAATGCTGCTTTAGCTTAAAGTTTATTTCTAATTTCTCCTGTATGGCAGACTATGCTAATACTTTCTTCAATGAGTAATATCATTTGGGAATCTTAAAGGTAGATAACAGAGATATTTAACATTTTGTGACACTGATGTTGCTGGCATTTGGCCAGTTTCTGCCATGCGTTGGACTGAGAGCAATGGATTGGGATAAGGCAGCTGGAACTCTTTCATAAGGTCTGATGTCATTTCTACATATAGCTTTTATTGAATAAGGCCATGATCACATTTATGCTCACCAAGAATGCACTGTTGATGGCAACAAAGTGATGGTCTTAGACAAAGAAAATTAATTACTCAGACATAGTTTATGGAGATATCAGTGAAGGATTTAATGGGTTCTTTCATCATGACCTAGTTGATAAGATGTGAAAACAGTGTGTTGAGTGAAAATCTTGGCATTGGAAATGGTGGGGAATTCACATCCATATGAGTGGAAGTCTCTTGTGACTTTGTGCAAATATCTATTCTTGTACATATCTAGTTTTCAAAATCATGAATAATGACTTAGGTGCTAGGCCTATGAAATCTGTGAGTAAAATGATTCTACAGAAAAATATTTTATGTCAAGAAGACAGATTAGAATTGGGAGGATAGCCAGGCAGTGGTGGTGTATACATTTAATCTCAGCCCTTGGGAGGCAGAGGCAGGTGGATTTCTCTGTTCAAGGCCAGCCTGGTCTACAGAGTGAGTTCCAGGAAAGCCAGGACTATACAGAGAAACCTTGTATCTAAGAAACAAACAGACAAAAACAAAACAAAGAAAACAAACAAAAAAAACAAAAAAAAAAAAGAAAAGAAAAAAAGAATTGAGAGGATAAAAGATATTAGATAATTGGACACAAACCAATAAAAGTAGTAATAAGTACAGATATATAATTTTCACTCAAATGTATTTTTAAATGTTCACTGACCATTTCATTTGTTGATATTCTTGTAATTTTAATTTTCTACAAATGTTTACTCTTATCAACATTTTCTTTTTAATAATTATTTATTTAGTTTATTATGTGAATACACTGTAGCTGTCTTCAGACACACCAGAAGAGGGTATCAGATCCCATTACAGATGGTTGTAAGCCACCATGTGGTTGCTGGAAATTGAACTCTGCACCCTAGGAAGAGCAGTTAGTGATCTCTCCTGCTCTTTCAACATTTTCTTTATGATATAGAAGAGAAATTTTCACCAATTAGCAGAATATTTATCCATTCATTTAAAGGCTTATGTGTTTGCACATGCTCTGAGAACTCCTGTGTCTAGAACAATTCTTTTATTTTTCACCAAAGGAAAAGGGAAGCTAAAGAATAATGTCAGTACTGAAACAGAGCTTAAAAGTGAAACCTCATCAATAGTGTGGACAACATCTGTCACAATTTTGTTTTCAGTTTGTCTCTCTGTAAGGACTATTAAATAGAGGGAAGGAGTAGAAAGTGCCAATCCTTATCATTCTTTTAAAAGCAAGTTATTAAAAAAATATAAAAAACATAAAATATAACTTGGGTACACGTGTGAGATACATGGTTGAATAATTGATCCTCTGTAAGAAATATTGTATACTTGTTCAAACCATGATCAATGGAAAATTAATCATTGTGTAACTTACTAACCTATAATATTGTAAATAGGTTCAAAAATAGTTACATATTCTCTAACTTTAGTTATGTACAATGTAAATGAAACTCAGAAAAATAGC
>NC_000079.6:5855000-5857500 GCF_000001635.26 Mus musculus
CCTTTTACTATTGTATGTCACGTGCATGTCCTAAACACTTGTTCAATTTTAAATGCACATTTTACAAATATTTTCCTAATACTGTTGTCTATTTACTTACTATTGCCTTCTGATAAATTTTCAATTTTTGATGAAGGATAAATTTATTAAAATTAGTAATCTTTGTGCTATTACTTTCTGTTTCCACCCACAGAGGTATTGCTTATTCTCCAAATTATGGTGATTATTTCTGTTTGGCACCACTTTGGGAAGATTATGGTTTGATCATTTTCCATCATTCTGTAGTGATCTTCAATGTGTCTATGGTATGAGACAGGGTACATCTCTTCTTCTCCCTTTTCCTGCCTCTTTTATGTTGTCTGTTGTTTTTGTAACCTGGTATGTATTCTTAGGAGTTTAACCATCATCCCTTGAGGACTTTCCTCCCCTGTCAGATTGCTGGAGCTTTACTCTTAACCGAAGAAAGTATAAAAGGAAAGTAATTCCCACCCAGATAACCAGACAATGTAGGGTAGTCTACAAACTTTTATTTCACTTTCTTAAACACGTCAGTCAGAAAGCTTGGATCTGGAAGAGGCTAAGGCACCTGAAAGTGGCTTTGACAAAGAGGGAAGAAATAGACACCACAGGCAGAAGCAGTGAACAGTATTATAACTCCTTAATAACTATAGTTGAGCTACTGTGGATAAATGGGATTCTATTCTCACTTTCCAGCTCTTTTCCACATGTCTCCACCAGGCACTCCCGAGGAGGTACGAGGTAGACAAGGTGGTAGATGTGAGGTAGCAAGGTCTTCCACTACATTTCCAGAATCTTCTTTCAGAGGAAGTGCTTCTTCAGTGCTGGTGGAAGGGAGGATTCTCACTACACCCAAGTTCTGTAAACCAGAAAGCAGTTCTCTCGCCGGGCCAGAGAAGAAAGTCACTTCCATAAATCCATCTACAAGAAAACCTAGTATTCAAGGTGGGAGAGGTAGGAACGTTAGTTCAAGAAGCTCCAGGCCCAAAGCCCACATGCACAGAGATGACTGAAAGGCAGCTCTAAAAGCATACCCTCCTGCCCCTAGGACCCTGCTTTCTTTTCTGCTTTCCACCTTGCCTCCAGCCACAAGAGGTATGCGGGAATTGGGGAATGTGAGCTAGATATACACTGGAAAGGAAACACAGATAAGCCCAGGCACCCAGGACCCCTAGTAGCATAGGTAGCCAGAGTCAAGAGTCTCTTATAGAATTAGTCATTTAAATGTCTCATCCTGTTGGTTTTACAAAGAAGACTACTAAAACAAATATATATATATATATATATATACATACACACACACATATGTATACTTACACATACATACCTACACATATATGTATACCCACACATATATAAGTATAAGCATATATGTATACTTACACATACATGCAGATATACACACATATAATCACATACACACAAATAGACCTATACACACACATATGCATATATACATAAACACACACACTAGACATAAATATACACACACACACACAAACACACTCCTCTGCCAACACAACTATTGCAATCACTGGGCATAGCACATTCATCTGATGAGAAATTAAGTTAAACCAAAACCACTAGCAAGGTGCACAAACAAACCCAACACACACAAGCAAATTCTTTATTAGCTTACCTAATTCATTAGCTAGTAGTCACAAGTAAGGCACACAAACAAACAAATCCTTCACTAGCTGCCTAAGTGCTAGCATTTATTTTGAAGAGTGAAGGTTTAAATTTCAACAAATAAGACAATTGTGAAACTTTACCTGACACATCATATAGTAATTGAACTTTTGTTTTTAATTTTTCAATGGGAAATTCATTACCTTCTGAGAGGCAAATACAATGAGAAAAGGCAACTCATGCTTTTGAGTAGAATTATCTGCAAATGAGATAGTAGATGAAGAGGATCATTTTAGCTCAGAGCACCATGCAACGTCTCACAAATGCTTTGTAAAAAAAAAAAAAGATATTTTAGTGAACAGCTCAAGAAAACAATCAAATGAAATATTAATTAATCCTCTGTGGGAGAGGTGATATATTGTTAATGATGCCCCGGACAAACAAAACTGGCTTCTTGACCAATCCAGAGAATATTCACTGCCAATAGAGTTAGGAGGGAGTGTTGCAGTTACCTTTGACCTTTTGAATTTTCTAGAAGAACAAGAAAATCAGAACCTATATTCCCATCTATGATCTCTAAGCTGAAAGCCCCATCTAATTACAATCATCTACTTGTAAGCCATTGTTTTCGCTGCACTGCATGCAGCAAAGGGAACTTCACAGGGAGAAACAGAGCTGCCCAGCCTGGAAGCCTGAGAAGAGACAGAACAAAAGTGGAGACCAGCGTGGAGGTGGCCGGTGGCTGAGAAAATAGCCCCGGAGTGCCAGGGAGGGCGACCTCGCTGCGTTCAGGGATATGTCACCACACAGACCACAGGTTGGCTTGTGTGGTGACAAGATGGTGGCTGGTGAA